>NC_041400.2:78177218-78419718 GCF_900747795.2 Erpetoichthys calabaricus
TATTAACAAAAAGAGCAACTCACTACTCAAAATAGTAAGTTTGCCCGGCACCCAGGAGCAAACCCACACCCTTTTGATTACAATTCAGAAGTTCTTACCACAGCACCACAGAAGCTGTCGTATTATACTTCCACCTTTTGTGAAAGTGTTTATTTGATATTTAGTCTTCAGGCTTCATACATTATACAGTTCATGTCGACATTTGTCATGTATTACTAAAACATGAAGAAACGTTTCTGTTTTAGCAATGTATTTACATAGATTGTTGTAGACACGGAACACACATGAAACGCATGTGTTCCAAATAACAATCTATTATTTCCCCTCTAAAACTCCAGCACTTCACTCCAAGATAATCAAGGCTTGAGCTGGGCCTTTTCTGCGGCGGTGGGGGGGGGGAATGGTATAGCAGGCTACTTGCTGCTTGGGCTTATTGATGCATTTACAAGACAAAAGACGCTGATGGAGAGGTGCGAAGGGATTTAAGGTAGGCCGGAACTACAAGTTTTTTCCTAAACTTTGGTAAACTTTAATTTTTCACTGCTACAGTTTGACAGTAGCTTCCTGATGTCTAAATATATATATATATATATATATATATATATATATATATATATATAATCTTATAAAAGGAAATCCTGTCCCCTGTCCTGATAGTCTACAATACGTGATCTTCTCGGAAGATAATTTAAAGACCCGCGAGACGAAAGAGACCTGCCACTGTGCTTCTCAAGGGAACATAGAACGAGAGTCTTTCAAAACACACCCTACTTACAAGCAATATCAAAAAAAAAAAAATCAGTAGTGTAAAGGCAGTCATGCAGCACACACAGCTCCAGGGCTCTTAGCGCATATAAAGTGTATAAGGTCAATACGGTAGAAATGAATAGGGTAGAAATGAAACGTTGACGATTAAATGAAGAAGAAAGAAAAGTGCGGAAAAAGAGACCCAAAAGTGATGGAGAGAAAAAAATGCTAAAAAGAAAAACAATAATCTAGGTGCAAATTTAGAAAATAAGGAACGTGATAATCATCCCGGAACAAGTGGAATGGAAAAAAAGCACATCCAATCGGGCACGGAGAAAAGAGACTCAAATGCGTTGGACAGAAAAAAGAACAAAAAAGAATAATCGAGGTGCAAATTCAGAAAATAAGGAAAGTAATTATCAGCCCGGATCTGAAAAAAAAGCACGCCAAACCGGCTGAGAATTAAAAGACAATGAGTAAAAGAAAGTAGAACTTCATAAAGACGTTTACAAACATTGACACTAAACACATGCAGGGCAGGTTAGAGACTATGAAACCAGTGAAATTAGAAAGGCTCAAAAAAAAAAAACCAAAAAACGGCGCTATACACATGTGGAGAAAGTTAAAGGATATGAAAGTAGGAAAATTAGAAAATATAAAAAAAGAAAGTAAAGTTCGCAGTAGCGCAAACAAACTGCCTCATTTAACTATGCACCAGTCTAACTTTGGTTTTGCACAATAATTACTACACTATTGCACCTTAACACTTAATTCTACTTTATTCACATAATTTTACTTATTTATTATGTTCTACTGTACTGTTATCTTTCAATCTATGACTTTTTGTTAATTTAACTGATATTCTTCTAACTTTGCACAGTTTTAGATAAGCGGATCAGGATGCCTTTGTCTGCTTATTTAAAAAGCTACATTTACCCCAGGAGTCAAAAACATTCTGCCTAGCCCTTGTACAAAAACCTAGACAAAAGCTGGGGTATCACCTTGGTAACACCATGTACTTTTGGAACTGTGAGAGGAAAATAGCATGACTTTACAGACAGTAGTCCAATGCAGAACTCTACTTACTTTTTTACTTTGAAAAAAAAAAATATTAACTGCTGATGATGTAGATCGTTTTGTCTGTGCTGAAATTCCAAACAGAGAAACCTATCCTGACCTCATTAGAAAGACTCAGCATATTGGGACTCGCAAGATTACAAATATTGTTTTTACAGAAGTTCTTTAATAAAAGTGAAACTAATGAAATAGAAACAATTCAAAGAAATAAAAATCTTAAAAGTGTGTATCCGGAAAACCAAACACGGGGGTTGGCGAGCGAAGCGAGCAGGGGGTGAAGCCCCCTAGTATATATATACAGTTATGTTTCTTGAAAACCTTGAATGAATCTGCAATCTGGGTGTGTAACCCAAGCATGACAAGCAGTACCAGGAGTCGTTGCACAGATGAATCCTGAAGAACTGTTTTGGATCCGCCACCTGCTCCTCCTATTCATCCTAAGGATCTGCTGATGAAAATGGGTCCTACAGATGACCCAGAGATGTTCCTTTTAGCTTTTGAGCACGTGGAGACTTTGGTGCACTGGGAAAAAAGAACTGGGCTGTTATCATCACCACCTTTTTGTCTGGGGACGCCTTGCTTGCATTGCAGAATGTACATCTCGATAAGATCGGTGATTATGATTTCTTGAAGAAACAAGTTGCTTTATGTAAAACTACGAGATTTCTGGCTAAGGGTTTTGTACTTTGGAGACTGGACATGGACGGTCCCATTCGAGCTCAGTTACAAGATTTGATTCATCAAGTTCATTGCTGGTTTGAAGGGGACCAGCTTGAGCATGTTGTGGAAAAAGTTGCCATGAATGTTGTGCTGGGAGGGATACCCGTAGTTCTCCGGGATGAGTTTCTTCATCATGATGTTGAGTCATTTACAGTCTTAGCCAAACGTTTGGAAGGTTCTCAGGCTGCTTGGAGAACGGGCGGTGGTTTTACTCGACCTTGTATTCACTATCAGCCTCCACAAGATCGCCCCGAGAATGTTCGTCGCCCTGAACAGTGTCTGGAGCATTAATGGGCTGCAAGACCTGAAAATCCAGTTTCCTCGGAAAGGCCACCCAGGGGCCCGGTTGTTAATGATGTGGCTACATCTGGAGAGGCTAATGCTTGTAGAAGTCGCTGTGAATATTTTGGCAGTGGTGCTGAATGAAGATGTTTCCAGTGTGATCAACTCAGCCACTTAGCCAGAGAATGTCGCCTATCCCCTGCTCAGTCAATGGAAATTGGCTTAGCCAAGGTTTGTTGGTTTCATTCTTCTTCAGTTAAAAGGGATGGGTTAATGATCTTGGTGAACTTGGGGGGGCCGTGAGATCTCTGCCTTTTTGGACTCAGGAAGTGACCTTTGTGTTGTCAGACGTGACTGTTTTAACAGCAAGTACCTCTGTAAAACTGAAACTGTAAACATACATTGTGTACATGGAGATGTTAAGGACCATCAGAGAGTGCTGCTTCCTTTAACATATAAGGGTCTGCACTTTAAAGTTTGGATTGCTGCCCCTGGCCCTTGTTGATCAGCAGGAGGAATGCCTTTTTTCCTAGACTCTTGACCCAGTATGGGGTGCCAATCATCAAGCCCCTTGTCACCCTAAATGAAGGGGAGGAACTGGTGGCTGTCGGGTAAGATCTCGAGCCCCAATTAGATATTGAACCCGATCTGTCCAGTGAGACCGGGAGTGACTCCTCTAATTTCCTAGAGTGGCTGGCTGGCCCATCTACAACTTCTCAACTTCCAAATGCCTTCAAACACGAATCAAGCACTAGTGAGCAGCCGGATTTTGTGCGCTTGCTGCATGCTTATAGCTCATTAGAATATGCATTTAAACAGGCTTGCTCCATTAGTGACTCCTACTACCAAGAGCGTGCAACCGGGGGCTTGAAAACTCTGTACTTTCTTTTTAGAGTGATTTCAGATCATTTAGTGTGTAGCGAGGCTATATAATAGTAGACTCTATATTTGTGCTGAGTGAGTTTTGTTTCAATCGTCCCGTTTACTGTCCGTTATGTGTGCATTAGTGAATGTTGTCCCCGTAAGTGCAGAGGGGAAGGATGATGGAGAGAGACCGCAGCCCCAAGACTGAAATCACCTGTTTACACACCAGATACATACGGGACATTTTACATTTAAAAAAGAGGAGCGAAGGCGAAAGAAGACAGTCAGGAGAGGCGAGAGAGAGAAAAAGAAGACAATTTACCACCAATCTACAAACTCATCACTGCTATTCATTGCTTAATTCCACTGCCTGCTTTTTCATCATCCGATTCTACATCACGACAGCCAGAGCCAGTAACCCCGGGGTTTGAATCCATTCCAACCATTGCCATTTACGGTGAGGTCGATTTGTTGTTGGGAGTAAGCACAATATCACCATAGCCATTTTTCAATACCGCCGTACTTTATTTTGGGACACATTTATCACTACCTATTCAATTGCTGAGTTT
The DNA here is from genome assembly GCF_900747795.2 of Erpetoichthys calabaricus. Lineage (NCBI taxonomy): Eukaryota > Metazoa > Chordata > Cladistia > Polypteriformes > Polypteridae > Erpetoichthys > Erpetoichthys calabaricus. Next base: position 78,181,478 of record NC_041400.2, read on the forward strand.
ATCCGATCTGTGTTCTGTATTTGTGTTGTGTGCTTTTGTTTATTGTTTGGGGGCAAGGGAGGGTTTAATGTGAATGTTTGTATATTCGTGTTTCTTATAATAATTAGTCACTGGTGAGTGCCATAGACTACAATGGCGGCGTGCTTAGACGCTGCGGCTGTGTGCTGTCTGACTCAGATTTTGGTTTTTCCACCCTGCCTGGATAAATACACGTACAGCCGGCAGGATATTTTATCTATCAGTTTACGGAGCAAGAGTTGCTCGACATCCGAGTTTCTCCGCGTCCACAACATTCCGGACGACATTGCACGAACACCGGGCTCTCCGTGGATTACAATCCCAGCTTCGAGGAGCCGCCAGCGGCGCAAAGAACGTAAACAAAAGAGGGGGTGCCGAGGCGGTGTGCTAATGAGGCTAAGGAAGCAGCCACACAAGCCATCGCTTCCAAGCATTTTCTCCTGAAATGTGAGGTCTCTGGCAAACAAACTGGACGAGTGGCAGCTACGGATTGCAACGGAAAAGATCATAAGGGACTGCTGCATCCTGCTGATCACGGAGACGTGGCTTAATCCACTCATACCGGACACGGCAATCGAGATAGCAGGCCACACAGCACAGCGGCAAGACAGGACAGAGCACTCCGGTAAGAAGAGAGGAGGGGGGCTGTGCATTTATGTGAACAATAGCTGGTGCACAAATTCCACCATAGTCACCAGACACTGCTCTCCAGACATGGAGTTTATGACAATTAAATGCAGACCCATATACCTCTCCCGTGAATTCAATGCTATACTGCTAACTGCTGTGTACATAGCACCAGATGCTAATGCTAACTCGGCTCTGGGACTTTTGCATGACACCATCAGCAGTAAACAAAGCAAGTATCCTGAGGCTGTTCACATCATTTCTGGGGACTTCAATCATGCAGATCTGAAAGCAGTTCTCCCCAAATTCCATCAACACATAAAGTGTGCAACCAGGGGATTAAAAACACTGGACAAGTTGTACACAAACATCAGACAGGCCTATAGGGCTAAACCCCTAACACACCTTGGTCAGTCTGATCACACGTCCCTGCTTCTAATCCCTGCATATACTCCCCTCAGGAAACAAGCTCCCACTATGACCAGGACTGTTACCATATGGCCCGAGGAGGCCTCCCAACAGTTGCAGGACTGCTCCAGAGAACCGATTGGGAGGTTTTCTATCACCAAGACTTGGAGAACCACACTACGGCAGTCCTGGATTACATTAGGTTCTGCACAGACAACGTCACCTGGGACAGACGCATAAGGATTTATCCTAACAGGAAGCCCTGGATGATGAGGGATGTCCAGAGTCTGCTGAAAGCTAGGAATACTGCTTTCAGGTCTGGGGATGGGGCTCTTTACAGTGTAGCCAGAGCGAACCTGAACAGAGGCATCCGAGAGGCCAAGGCAGCATACAGAAGGAGGATAGAGGACCATCTGAAGAGCAACAACACCAGGCAGGCGTGGCAGGGTGTCCAGCACATCACCGGCTACAAATCCAGCAACTCCTTGGCTGCTGAGGGAGACGCTTCTCTGGCAGAGGAGTTGAACGTCTTCTTTGCCCGCTTTGAGGCAACACCAACAGCAGCTCCATCACAGCAGCCTGTTCACAACAGCAATATACTCACAGTGGAAGAGTGTGAGGTGAGGCGGGTGATGAGGAAGGTGAACCCGAGGAAGGCTGCAGGACCCGACGGTGTGGCTGGACGGGTGCTGAAAGACTGTGCAGATCAACTGGCCGGAATCTTCGCTAAGATTTTCAACCAGTCCCTGTCCCAGGCCACTGTCCCATCCTGCCTCAAGTCCTCAATCATTGTTCCGCTGCCGAAAAAATCCATCACGAACAGTCTGAATGATTTCTGCCAGTGGCACTCACATCTGTCATCATGAAGTGCTTTGAGAAACTGGTGTGGAGTCATATCATCGCCTGCCTGCCAGCAGACCTAGACCCATTTCAATTTGCTTACCTAGCAAAGAGATCCACGGAAGATGCTGTGGCCACAGCCCTTCATGCTGCCCTGACCCACCTGGAGCAGCAGGGGAGTTACGCCAGACTACTCTTTGTAGACTTCAGCTCGGCGTTTAACACCATCCTCCCACAACGACTGGTGTCCAAACTGGCAGATCTGGGACTTCCATCACTCACCTGCAGTTGGATACTGGTCTTCCTGTCTGGTTGCTCCCAGAGGGTCAGGCTGGGTCTCCACACATCCACTGCTCTCAGCCTCAACACCGGGACGCCGTAGGGTTGTGTGCTCAGCCCGCTCCTCTACACCCTCTACACATATGACTGTGTCCCCACTCACCATAGCAACAAGATTATAAAGTTCGCAGATGACACGAAGGTGGTCGAACTCATCTCGGGCAAGGAGGGTGAGCTGGCATACAGGGACGAGGTGGAGCAGCTGTCAGAGTGGTGCAAAGTCAATAACCTGCTCCTCAACACCAAAAAAATGAAGGAGCTTGTTATTGACTTTAGAAAAAACAAAACTGACATCCAGCCACTCATCATTGGTGGGGCCTGTGTGGAGAGGGTCCCGGTGTTCAGGTTTCTGAGTATTGAGCTGGAGGATGACCTGACCTGGAGTGCAAACACCAAGGAGCTGCTGAAGAAGTAAAGACTGTATTTTCTGAGAATTCTCAGAAAGAACCATCTCCCATAAAATCTGCTCCTTGCTTTTTATCACTGTTCCATCGAGAGTGTGCTCACGTACAGACTGTGTGTGTGGTACGGCAGCTGCACTTCCTCAGAAAAGAAAGCGCTCCACAGGGTCGTCAGGACAGCGGAGAGAACAACTGGTTGTACCCTCCCCACTCTGGAACAAATCTACACCTCCGGATGCTGCAAAAAAACAATAGACATTTCACAGGATTCATCACATCCCGGTCATTGCCTCTTCCAGCTTTTGCCATCGGCCAAGAGATACAGAGCAATGAAAACCAGGACAAACCGCCTTAAAAACAGCTTTTATCCAAAAGCAATCATGGCCCTGAACTCAGAATAAAACTGCTCCATATCATTCTACCAATGTGCAATATAGACCTTAAGTCAACAAGTGCAATTTGTATATTTTGTAAAGTACTTTTATTACTATTCGGTTTGTTATTATTGTCTCTCTTCTTGTCTTTTTAACTCTTATTCATCACACTGAGTCGACTGCACCTTCAATTTCGTTGTTCCTTTGTAAAAGTGACAATGATAATAAAGATCTATCTATCTATCTATCTATCTATCTATCTATCTATCTATCTATCTATCTATCTATCTATCTATCTATCTATCTATCTATCTATCTATCTATCTATCTATCTATCTATTTTGGGATAAGAGGTGGTTTGCGCGCACATATATATTTATTATTGAATATTTGTGTGTCTTTTCATTTTTTCAATATATCAGTGTTTAATTTTACATATCTGTTTACTGTTTCTGGTTATTTCATAGTGTCGGGGAAAAAAAATCAGACAACTTGTAAGGAGTACGGCTTGTTATTAGAGCAAGAAACCTCGGGTAATCCAAGGTTTAAATCTTGGTAGTGTAGTGGCCGGTCTGGGTAAGGGGTCGGCCATTACATAAGTGGTGCCCTCTCTGAGGAATCCTATTCTGGGTAAAATTAAAAAAAAATAACATCACTGTCTTCCTTTAAATTTTCCCGATTACCAACATGTCTTCTGTGCGTGCCGAGCAGGGCGACACCATTGCTTCGCTGCGGTGTGATGAAGGAGTAGCTGGGGCACGGCACATCATGGTCAGAGCATGTTCAGCGGTGCAGGAGGTGGTGGATTCATTGCAGTCACTGTACCTCGAAGATTACCATGGACCTGAGAAGTAATGTCTGGAGGATGTCTTGCCTCCATGGGAAGACCTGGCACAACAACTCACCCGGTTGAATGAGAAAGTCCGCAAGGTTGCAGAAAGTGTGCTTGGTTGCAAAGATGCTTTGCATGCTCAGATCAGCAGCTCCCAGGAGGTGATAAAAGAATACATAAGTGAACAAATTATACTCCTGGGGCAGGAAATTGTGTTGTGTCTCCAGAGGCGAGATCAACAATGGCAAGAATCTCCTCAGGGAGAAGTCCAAAAGAGTCTCCAGAATTTACGTCAGTCACCCTTCCAATCCACACCTCACGGGTCTCGGGGGGTTGAATAAATCAATCGGCCTTCCGTCCCTGGGGTGCGCCTCTTCTTTCCCAAGTTGGGGGCTCAATATAATATCGATGATGATCTTACCTTTGAGGAAGAAGGGGAGGCGTATCTAGCTGTTAATCCTCTAACACCAGAAGAGCTCATGGGGTGATAGGAACCTCCCTCTCGGGGCCGGTGCGAAGCTGGTGGCTGATGGCAAAGAAGAATATTAAAGACTGGGGATTTTTTGTCAATCTTTCCTCACTGCTTTTCTTCCGGAAGAATATGAATCCAAACTGGAAGACAAGCTGCAATCCATGGTGCAACTGCAGCTGGCTATGTCTGAAGAAGAGTTGGTCCGGAGCATTCTGAATGCCTGCAACCCGCGGTTATCTAGAGGTCTCAGGGGGGTTGTGGGGTAGATGGAAGACCTGGTGAAGGTGGAGTGGGACTGAGGACTGAGGAAACTCATAAATGTACTGGAATAAAGTATAAGCCAGTACTCGAGAAACCCAGTCCCTAAAACCCCAGCGAGCCAAGCCTTGCCAGTCGGAAGCCGATCTCGCCATTATGCAAACAAGTACATCCCTCCTGATCATCCCAGTGAAGCTGCGGGGGTGGCAGGTGGATGAGGTGGTGGATACAGGGAGCCATCACACCTTAATACATAACAGCATATGAAAGAAGATTAGCCGACTGTCAGAAAATTTAACATCATCCCCGTCTGTCTGATTTGTATTGGCAGATGGGAGTGAACACAGGGCCCTGGGCAAAGTCCCCTTGAGGTACAGTGTACTCTCCACTACCTGGGAAATGGAGACTTATGTCCTGGACGACCAGCACCTGTCTGTCCCATTACTCTTAGGGCTGGATTCTTTAACCACTTTAAGAATGACCATCCATCTCAGTCCCAGGGGGTATATGGTGCCAGGGGAAGGGGTATGCGAATTCATCCACAAATCAAAAGAAGATCTGGGCTCAAAATTCATTGGTTTCTATGCAACAGTGAGGAGTGACGCAAGAACCTTGGCGGCAGCCCCTGTGGAAGTACAGCCCGAAGAGGTAAGGCCGGTGCTGAAGAAATGGGCCAAGGTGTGGACTGAAAAATTAAGAGTCGCCCGTGGGGTTACCCACGAGATCCACACCTCGGATGAAATTCCAATAAGGCACAGAGCCTACAGCATTTCTCCATGGAAGACGGACATAATTAAAGAACACCTAGATCGAATGCTCGCCAAAGGTATAATCAAGCCATCTTCCTCCTCCTGGGCATCCCCTGTAGTCCTCATGAAGAAAATGGATGACACCTATCGTTTCTGTGTGTACCACAGGGGGGTTAACGTGAAGACAAGCCTGGACGCATATCCCATGCCCCTGGTTCATGAGATTCTGGAATCACTGCATGGAGCTGTGGTTTTCAGCACACTGGACCTCCCCAGTGGCTACTGGCAGGTGCCGATGGACGAGGGGAGTAAAAAGAAGACGGCAGTCATCACCCCTGAAGGCTTCAACAGGTAGGATGGCGGAGTGGTGGCTCTGAGGCTAGGGATCTGCACTGGCAATCAGAAGGTTGCCGGTTCAAATCCCGTAAATGACAAAAGGGACTCTGCTCTGTTGGGCCCTTAAGCAAGGCCCTTAACCTGCAATTGCTGAGCTCTTTGAATAGTGAGAAAAGCACTATATAAATGCAAAAAATTATTATTAGGATTAGGCATTGTTGGCCCTCTTCCTAAGAGTAAAAATGGGTATCAATATATTCTTGTGTTGGTTGACTATGCAACGCGATATCCTGAAGTGGCTGCTCTGAGAAAATCCAATTCCTCAAGTATTGCCAAAGCTCTGTGTGAGATTTTTACTTGTATTGGCATCCCTAGCGAAATTTTAACTGATCAGGGCACACCTTTTACTTCTTGTATGATGAAACAATTATGTGACAACCTTGCTATTAACTCTTCCTGGGTATGACGTTAATCTGCATCCATGTAGGCCCTCCAACCTGCAGGTAAAAACTTGAGGGTTGGTGGCAGAATTGGCACACCAGCCAACCATATAAAACCTCAAACTGTTCCACACCATCTGAACTAGTGTGGTGCTGAGGTGTCACCCATTGCATAGCTGCACTCGGGTCCTAATCTGAGTCCTGAGTTGGTTTGTCGTGTGGTGGGTGCGGCAATGCACTGTACCAGTGCATGCTCCTAACCTCTTGCTATTAAGACATTAAGTACGAGAGTTTACCATCCGCAGACGAATGGACTGACTGAGCGATTTAACAAGACTTTGAAACAGATGATCATGAGTTGCTCATGATGACCCGATGTTGTGGGACGCTGTCCTGCCTTTTATTATGTTTGCGGTGCGGGAACCGCTTGAAGCATCCACTGGCTTGAGTCTTTTCGAGTTGTTGTTTGGTAGGTGCCCGCGAGGCGTCTTGGATGTTGTCCGTGAGGAATGGACTGGGCTCCGGACAAAAGCTCACAGGCCAGGCTTTGCAGATCAGGTAATTTCGTTACAAGACAGGATTTCTACTCTCTCTTCTACCACTGTGGAACATCAGCAACCATAACAAGAGACCCAGAAACGGCTATATGATAGATGCTGTGAGCTCCAGGAATTCAAACCCGGTGATCATGTTTTAGTTCTGAATCCATCTGAAACGCACAAGTTCCCAGCAAAATGGCAGGTTCCTGCGACTATTGAGGAGCGTATGGGGCCGGTGAATTACCAGGTCAGAATACCAGGTCACCGCAAACTTTTCCAGATTTTACATGTTACACTTGATTCATGAAAATGTGAATAAAGCTGAGGGAGGGGGTGTGCAGAGGGGGCTCTGCACACCCCTGGAGGACGGGGTCGCACCTCCGAGGCCCCCTCTTGAACGCTGTTGCAATGGGAACAAATACAGTTTGCTTCCTCTTTGCTCCGTTAGATGCTGGGCTGCTGCTCCTTTGTCGCGTGATATGCTTCTCATGCAGCACTTCGTATATTTAAAAGCCTGTACAGCACCTGTCATTTTGTTTATTGCCTTGTCTCACTTCTCCCCCAGACATCCTCTGCTTTAAGCTTTATTATGCTGTTTACGAATAAAGTTTATGTTTCTTGAAAACCCTTGACGAATCTGTGCAATTGTATAACCCAAGCATGACAATATGTATAAAAATAATGATGACAGGCGGAATGTACTATACGATGAGCATGGATTTAACTAAAAGAAAATTAGACGCCTCACTCATGGAGCCCTGGCTCATTTGATAAATAATCCCCTTTTACACTGTATCATTATTATTAGTATCATTATTAGACCTCATCTTTTCTAATATAAAGTTAAATAAACAAATAAATAAATAAATAGGAAACAATCCTTCTCTTTTGTGTTTAAATGCTTTCTTTAACCCCCTATGTTGCCATAATATAGGACAGCGCATTTGAGAAAGAAGATCCTTAAATCAACAAATGTTATACAATCAATTAATTAGATATTTCATTTATTCATATTTTACAATATTTTGTGGAGCACAAAATTGACAAGTTCACAACAAAGGAAAGATGCCATCACAGTCAAATCTGTCATAAGCCCTGATGTGCCTGTCCTGTGGCTTGTCTGACTAAGACAGTTGCATTTGGTATTCTGCATGTAGTGCAAACCCGAGCTGAAGTTGGATTAAAGAGTCACCTAAATTAAAAATAAAATGTCAGGAATGATATAGTTATAACCTAGTTCGAGAAAATAATTATGAGAGATACTGTGAAAGGATCGTACAAGAGATCTGTTCTGGAATCATCCCACTTAGAATCACCATCAAAATGCAATTACTAATTTGTGGAAGGCAGCTGATGTATTTACAATAATCCATCTTCTATTCATTGCCATTTGACGTCTATGAATCCCGCCATTAAATAGGGTGATAACAAACCCACTGTGGCAGATCAGGTTCAGTTTGCTCTGCTGCATCCAAAACTTAAATGTGTCAATCCGGAACAGGTCAGAGAGACTGAGAGACACTGCGCAGATCAGTCACTGACACACTGTCTCACAGACACAAAAGAACACATCTTCAAGGTCCAGACAGGTAATCAGTAAGTCATCTTAGTCACAGCAGAGCATAATAATAAAACATTATTAATAATACATAATAAAAATGATAGTTCTCCTGTCTGTTCCATTCCTAACCAATCATAACCCATAACAACAATTGAAATTGTCAGTCAAATGATTTGTTTTGTTATACACATGAAACAAGGTGCACATTTATGTTTGATATACTGTATCTTTACTAGAGGTGTGTGCCCCCTGGCTGCCTATGGCAGCCCAAGCCCCCTTCAATAGCTTGCCTCGCTCACAATCGGTCCACGGTGGATTTTTTTGTTAAATGGGGAAAAAAACTTTGTGCAACATTTCACACATGAAGGACGCAAGACATGACCTTATGTTCACCTTATTGCAAGGTGGCAACGCTACCACTGTACCATCCACATGACTTGTTACAGCAACACCCCTCAACTGAATCACTACTGTTCTTAGCAAAGTGACTGTATATTATATATTTTTTTATGTATACATGTTAAATTGATTGTACTGACATGTGAGTGTTGTATGTTGTATTCTCCTAATGAAGACAAAAAAACTATACATAGATATATGACATATGGTTCTGAAGAAAAATTAAGGTTGCATGGAAACATTGCATGATTTAGCAGATCTTTTTAGATATAAAGAGTAGATAAATTAATGATAATAGGCAAAAAAGGGATATTTATTAGAAGAGAGCTCTTATTAGCATTATCAGTATTATGCATTCTACCAGTCTGCATGTGTAAGATGTATAATTTATAGTTGTGTTTCTTGTCATTAAGTATTATCGGGCAAAATCATTTAAAATGTATTGATCATCCACAATCATTCATTTAGCCTGACAATTCTATCGAGTTTTTGAAATCTTGTGATGCCATATGTACTTCAAACATAGTTTGATGAATAATGATTTGAAGTGCTGAGCAGACATGCTCACTGATTAATGAAACGTGGAACGTGGTTCGAAACACTGAGCAGATATGTGCACTGATTAATGAACCTTCAAGTGCGGTTTGAAACACTGAGCAGACATGTGAACTGGTTAATGAACCGTTGAGCGTGGTTCGAATTGCTTAGCAGACATGAGCAGTTAAAGAAGGCTTTGTGAAACCTCAAGACATTCAAAGGCATTGTGCTGTATATTTTTGAGAGTCTATGTGACACTTAATCCTCTAGTTATATTTTGTAATTTGTATTGACATTACACACTTCGGTTGATAAAGTTCAGTGACAATACAACAACAACAACAATATTTATTCATATAGCATGTTTTCATACAAATGATATAGCTCAAAGTGCTTTACAGGATGAAGAGAAAAAAAGACAAAATATAAAAATACAATTAGGCAATACTAATTAACATAATAAAAATAAGGTCTGATGGCCAGGGAGGACAGAAAAAAAAAAAAATTCTAGATGACTTGAGAAAAAAAAACAAAATCTGCAGGGGTTCCAGGCCACGAGACTGCCCAGCTCCACTAGGCATTCTACCTAATGTAAATAATCTCAGTCAGTCCTCATGGTTTTCAGGCTCCACATTGAAGAATTACACAATGATTGTCACGTGGACCTCTGGCCTTCAGTCCATTAATGTAGGAACTGCACGGTGCTTTGATTGAGTGGTGGTGGCACAGAAAACCAGAAAAAGAACAGCAGAGAAAGTAGGGGTTAGTGCAGATATTCGGAGCAACAGAAAAATGAGAATTAAATGCATATACAGAATATCAGGGTTAAATTAAAGTGAAGCTATGAGAAACCATGTTAAAATAATGAGTTTTTAGTAGTTTTGGTAGTGTTCCACTGTATTAGCCTGGTGAATTTCTTCTTTCTCTTCTTCTTTTGGCTGCTCTGGTTAGGGGTCACCACAGTGGACCATCTTCTTCCATATCTTTCTGTCCTCTGCATCTTGTTCTGTTACATCCATCACCTGCATGTCCTCTCTTACCACATCCATAAACCTTCTCTTAGGCCTTCCTCTTTTCCTCTTCCCTGGCAGCTCTGTCCTTTGCATCCTTCTCTCAATATACTCAGAATCTCTCCTCTGCACATGTCCAAAAATCAACGCAATCTTGCCTCTCTGACTTTGTTTCCCAACCGTGCAACTTAAGCTGACCCTCTAATGTGCTCATTTCTAATCCTGTCCATCCTTGTCACACCCAATGCAAATCTTAACATTGTTAACTCTGCTACCTCCAGCTCTTTCTCCTGCTTTCTGGTTAGTGCCACCATCTCCAACCCATATAACACCATCCTGTAGACCTTCACTTTCACTCTTGCTTATACCCGTCTGTCACAAATGACTCCTGACACTCTTCTACATTCCCCATTCCACCCTGCCTGCACTTTCTTTTTCACCTCTCTTCCACAATCCCCATTACTTTGTACTGTTGATCCCAAGTATTTTAACTCATCCACCTTATCCAACTCTACTCCTTGCATCCTCACCATTCCACTGACTTCCCTCTCATTTACACACATGTATTCTGTCTTGTTCCTACTGATCTTCGTTCCTCTCCTCTCTAGAGCATATCTCCTCCTCTCCAGGGCCTCCTCAACCTACTTCCTACTATCACTACAGATCACAATGTCATCAGCAAACATCATAGTCCACGGGGACTCCTGTCTAACCTCGTCTGTCAACCTGTACATCACCATTGATAGACAGATAGATAGAGATAGATAGATACTTTATTAATCCCAATGGGAAATTCACCCCATTGCAAATAAGAAAGGGCTCAGAGCCGATCCCTGATGTAATCCCACCTCCACCTTGAATGCATCTGTCACTCTTACCATAGACCTCATCACTGTCACACTTCCCTCGTACATATCCTGTACAACTCTTACGTACTTCTCTGCTACTCCCGACTTCTTCATACATTCTTCTGTAGGCACCCTATCATATGCTTTCTCCAGGTCCATAAAGATGCAATGCAACTCCTTCTGGCCTTCTCTATATTTCTCCATCAACATCCTCAGAGCAAACATTGCATCTGTGGTGCTCTTTCTTGGAATGAAACCATATGGCTGCTCACTAATCATCACCTCACTTCTTAACCTAGCTTCTGTTATAATAAGTTTGTTATAATATTAAGTTTAATGTCACTGTCTCTGTGCAGACATTTTAAATCTGTTTTTCTTTTCTTTGTACATGCATAGCAGAGCCAGATTTAGTACAAAGGGGCTCAGCATTTAGAATTGCCGAGCCAAGCATAGGACAAGATAGACAAAGACAGCTGGAGGAATGTATAGTCAGCCTAAAGAGAGAATAGTATACATATGTCCTCTGTCAGCACAAAATCTTCTTTCCTTGTTTGGAAATGGACTATTTGAACAAGTATAAAAGGCTTGGACAGCAGCCAAACACTTTGAAGCCGATGGATGGATGAGTGATAATGTCATCCGTCCTGAAAATCCTTTCAGCGTAGTGACAAAAGATAGCAGACTGTATAGATCAAGATCAAGATCCCACCTTGGTATTGTCTTTGCTATAGGCTTCTCTTCTGTAATGCCGCGTAAATCGTCAGTAAAGAAAGCTAAGTTATTTTCTCTTATGTGATTTTTACCGCCGTATCACTATGGGAGAGATATCGCCTTTTCATATCATATCTAGATAGTTTTCGGTTACTTAAAACGCCACAATTACAAAAGAACTCATTCCAACTAGGGAGCTATATCACCCCCAAAAGGAAACAGCTTCCACTACTCTTTCCCATAACTTCATGCTGTGGCTCATCAATTTTATCCCCCTGTAGTTACTACAGTCCTGCACATCCCCCTTATTCTTAAATAACTGCACCAGTACACTTCTTCTCCGCTGATCCATTATTTGAAAAAAATACATAATCCAGATTTGGACCTGCACAGGTTGAAAATGTTAAACTCGACTGTCACAAAGAAATCTGTCCTGGACCAGATTATATTATGACAATTAATATACATGTTGTAGACGTGCAAGCATTGTGGCATGGTGGTTAAGATTTTGTGGGACAGGTCCTGAGACTGACACTGTGTCACCGTGTGCAAGTCACCTGTCTGTGCAGTGCAGGGGGCACTGGGCAAAAGAAATGTAACCAGTAGTATCTAAATATTGTATATTGGATAAAGGCATCTGTTGTAAATGTAAAATATTTTGCTTTTAGAATAAGCAACTGGTTTCAAATGTTGTGTGAAAAAGTACAGTCACTGGTTGCAAACAAACATGGAGCTGGGAGCGTATAAGAAGACTGCCAAATATGGACATAACTTCAGCCTTGTGTTCATTTCAGGGTAGTTACTGTTAAACAGTAATAATTACCAGCAAGTCCTTTCGCAAACATATTGTGTGAAAAAGAAAATACTGCACTGTTTTAATGCAGATCAGTCTCCTGTCCACTTCTCTTCACACTCCATAACTCTGCTGGCCCTTGAATTCCTGTTTCTTGCCCCTCCCATTGCTACTGAAGATTACATGAACAACCAATATAGTTTGTATGTAGAACCAATAGAGTTCATACACAAAGTTGCGAAAGGGTGCACACAAATAACCGTTATGTTTTGTACTAGAAACTGACATAATACATACATAAAACCAATAGAGTTCAAGTGCAAAACTGACATGTTACTCACATGAAACCATTATATGACGTGCATGAAACTAATATAGTGCATACACAAATCCATTGTTAGACTGGCACAGAACTTAAGTCAATATAGTTCATACGCAAACCGATAATATGCGAGCTTAAACTGATGCAGTTCACTCACAAACCAATAACAAATGCACTGGAACCAATGATATATATAAGCAAATCAATATAGTTCATATGCAAACCAGTGAGATACACATACAAATCGATATAGTTCACACACAAAGCAATAATATACGGACACGAACCAATATAGTTCATATGAATTAAGCCAGTATGGTACGCATTCAAACCAATTAAGTATGCACACAAACCGATAGTAAATGTTCATAAACCAATAGTGTTTGCATGTAAACTAATAGTTTTCGTACAAAAATATGTGATTTATGGCCCCTCGTACAATTCTTGGAGTGCTACAACATATGGACTGAGCACCGAAGTGAGCAAAGTCAGATGCCCCTTGCACCTTGTCACAGTGAGAAAAGAGAAATAGCAAAGAAGTGCAGTCAGTTGCCAACTTACATAAGAAGCTGTAGGGGTTTAGCAAAGTCCCCGGAGGTGAGTGTTAGAAACTTGAAGCACTTACCAGAGAGAGATGAATCCACGAGAAGGGGAGAGAGCAAGGCAGCATACTCACTTTTAGGGGTCGTGAGCTGGCTTTTGCTGCACTTACACTAGTAAGCCTGTTCCAGAAAGCGGAGAAGAGAATATTGTGAGCACTGCATGCCCCCGAGTGGAGTAACGATAAGACATTCACGGGTATTGGGAGCCACAATGCCCATTGACATATACAACTGGTGGATGGACACCAGAGATCGTCTTTTCCTTCTTGACAGGGGAGTGTCTGGCACCCTTCAGAGTGGCAGCATTGTGAAGGGAATAGATGAAGAAAAAGGTAAACTCCTAGGTTAGTGAAGAGGGGGCTTTGAAAGTGTTTTCTTTTTTTTTTTTGTAAACAGTCTTGTTTCATACTTCTTCTCTGAATAATTTTTGCTTTGCAAGGAGCAAAGAGAAGGATAATATTCTCCTTGGTTTTTCTATATAGAATTTACTTATTATTTTGAAAGTTGTATTTTTTTTCTCATCTGATTCTGATACTAAGAGAAAGTGAGGTGGGCTGTTTTACATACATATATATATATATATATATATATATATATATATATATATATATATATATATATATATATATATTTGAAATAGTTTACTGTCAAATAAATGCAAAGAGTACGCGACACGTGTTTCGCCCTCATTATGGGCTCATCAGGCGTACACACTCCACTGCACTCCCTCTCGGGAATCGAACCTCGGACGTCCACGCCAGAGGCAATGCCCCCCCCTAACGTTGCGCCACGGCGTGTGGTTCGTTTATTTGACAGCATGTAGATCGGGGTAATTACATTCACGGCATTCGTAGTCTGTGTCACAATCTGATTGTATGGGTGGTTACCTTCCAGGTAACGCTTGTGGCTGGCCAGCAATCTGCTAACATCCGCCACGGTGCCCTCAGTTTGTGAGGAGCAGATCATAGAATGGTTGAAATAGTTTACTGTCAAATAAATGCAAAGAGTACGCGACATGTGTTCCGCCCTCATTATGGGCTCATCAGGCGTACACACTCCACTGCACTCCCTCTCGGGAATCGAACCTCGGACGTCCACGCCAGAGGCGATGCCCCCCCCTAACGTTGCGCCACGGCATGTGGTTCGTTTATTTGACAGCATGTAGATCGGGGTAATTACATTCACGGCATTCGTAGTCTGTGTCACAATCTGATTGTATGCGCTTGATTCATCTGCTGGCTTGCTGCAGCTGTTGCTGGCAAGCTGCATGTTCTGCTTGTCGTTGTTTTAAAAGCTGGGAGCACCTGAAGTGTGTCTGCCAAAAGCATTCCAACAACTGCTAGGTTAGATGTCCGTGAACTTGTTTAAATTGTTTGTAAGTAGAGTGTGACATGCAAAAGTCACCTTCTCACAGGTTTTGCTTCCTAAGGTTGTAATGTCTAGTCTCGCATGCTATCAGAGTGTCTCTCCAAGATGATCTGGTCTCTATTGCTTCACTCCACCCCTCCTCGTGACACTTCGTGTCTCTCCTGTTCACATTGTGAAGGGGGGGAGCTGAACGCACGCTAAGGAGAAGCGGACGGACCAGCAACTGGCTTTGTGCTGCTTCTGCCAAGGTGCGTGTCACTCTGCGCGTCGATCATTTAAAAGCCTGTACAGCAGCTGTCCTTCTGTCTCACTGCCTTGTCTTGTGCGATGTTAAAATGTCTCTTGTGGGACGTCAAATTGTCTTCCGAGAAGATCACGTCTCATCTCCCTGGTCTCCCTGCCAAGATTTTTTTTTATAATAGAGAGATGTTACTCATATCCTTAGCCCGACATCCACATATCATACAGTATGTGTTTACAAAGTGTGTTTTAATAAGTTTACATGTGTTTAAAGCGTGTGGGAGGGGTATTTTAAGGCTTAAACAAAAAAAAAAAGTTTATTTATATGGTCTTTCTATGTCGCGGATTTTCACATTTTGCTGATGGGTATGTAACTTCCACAATAGGCGGGGGATCACTGTACCTTGGTTTTGTTGATGTTAAATTGCAGACAATTCTTTCTGCAGCAAGAAACACAGTTCTTCACCTGACTTCTATATTTTATTTCATCTCCATTATCTATACACCCCATAAATGCAGAGCCATCTAAGAATTTCTGCAAATGATATGACCTGGTGTTATATTTATAGTCTAAGGTGTACAGAGTGAAGAGAAAAGGAGACAGGACTGTTTCTTATGGTGCTCTAATGTTGCTCACATCTGTATCAGAAACACAGATCTTTAGTCTCACAGACTGTGGTCTGCTTGAAAGGTAGTACATTATCCTGGACACCATAGGCTCATCCAATTGTATATGTCTGAGTTTACCCATTAACACTAGAGTCCCTGAAGCTTACGAAAAAAGTCCTTCACACCTCTCCATTAGTGTCTTTTGTTTTGCAAATGAGTCGATCAGCACAAGTAGCACATAGTCTGCTATCACCCCAAATGCCAACACTCAAGTTGGATAAAAAAATCTCCCAAGCCCAAGTCTGTTTATCTGGGTGTGAGGTGCCTGGAGGAGAAAACTGCCATCGCACTTTACGTAACTGATCTTTTCCTAAATAGGGAGTGGCATTGCACATGTACTTTGTCAGCATGCCCATGTCGATCAGCTGTCTGCAGTTGACTTTATGCTGTAGGAAGATAAATAAATAAATATATGAAAAACAATATTCAATGTGACATTTATGTAATATATAAATATATAACATATAAATGTTTATCATACAAACACCATCAATGGAACTTTGCACGAGTTTGTTTCCAGCAATAGAGAGACTTTTGCAGATTTTTCCAGCTTTGAAGGCTTACTTCCAAAGCATGGATCAGCCACCAGTGTTGCTGAAGATTTTTTTCGAAAACGATTTTTTGGAATTGTACTTGTGGTTCATACATTCTCTGATGTCAGTTTTCCAGTGCCAGGTAGTGCTGATCGAAAAAGAAGAAACGTCTGTGTTGGAGGTCTGCAACAGCTTGCAGTCAACAATGAAAACTCTTTGAGGCAGGCTAGAGGAGACTTTTATTCCACTAACTGTTGGAGACAGCTTCTGACAAAATTGCATCAAGACGGTCGAGACGCGGATTGCAACAAGTTCACGCAAGCAGTCCTGTCAGTATACCAGGCATGCATTTATTTGGAAAAATGGAAGGCACCTTTTGCTGAATTCCAGTGCTTTCAATGGATGTTTCTTGACAGGATGAAAAACATATTTTGTTTGATGCTTTACTGCCACGTGTACAGTACCTGAAAGAGAAAGGAATTGTTTAACACTAGAATTACCAGAGCCTACGAAAAAACTCGTAAATACGTCCCACCTTAAATCGCGTCTTAGATCCGTTTGCACCTCTCCGCCAGAGTCCTTTGTCATCTAAATGTGCTGATAAACAAAAGCTACTAGCAGCCAGCTATTCCATCCCCCCACCGACTTAGAACGAATTTCTCCTAGCTCATGGCTTGCCTTGATTTGATTATCTGGGATTGAAGTGGAGTTTTAGAGTGGAAATAATATAGTGTTATTTGGAATACATGCATTTCATGTGTGTTCCGTTTCTATAGTAGTCTGTGCAAGCACATTTTAAAAACAGAAACGTTTTTCATATTCTAATAGTAAATGACAAAATGTAGGCATAAACTATATAACGTATGAAGCCTGAAGTCCATATATCAAAGAAACACTTTCACAAAAGGTACAAATAAGAGAACACGTGCGCTTTTAAATCGAAAATATAACTGCACAAAAAAAAAAGCCGCGTTAGCATGCCACATTGACATTCTTACTACAACCGCCGCGGTGGCGTAATGGTATCAGCTCCTGACTGGGGATCAGAGGGTGGCAAGTTCGATCCCGCACGGCTCCACTTCGAGAAATGAACTGCTCTTATTCTTACAATTTTAGAATAACAACATAAATTTGATTTCAGTCTGTAACAGCCGGTGTAACTTATGATACTGGTAAAGGTTAGCTTTTTTTTTTTTTTTTTAATTCACTTTTCATTCTCGCAGTCGCATTCAGAATCAATCCATACAACCCCATCTGACATAAAGACGCGCTATAGGTCTGCAGTGTACCACGATGCATACTACCGCCCCCCCCCCCACCCAAAAGGGTTCTGACACACAAACGCTGGCGAAGCTGCCTTCTTCGTATCTCACCGTCACTTGAAATCAGCAGTTCTTAGCATTGCACCACGCAAGCTGTCGTATCAACCACCAACTGTAACTTGCTTTCTTTATTCTTCGGTTATAGTCTTGAATAAAAGTACACTTTTATTTATGTGAAAACAGCTGTGTCAGAACCCTTTTGAGGGGGGGGGGGGCGGTAGTATGCATCGTGGTACACTGCAGACCTATAGCGCGTCTTTATGTCAGATGGGGTTGTATGGATTGATTCTGAATGCGACTGCGAGAATGAAAAGTGAATTAAAAAAAAAAAAAAAAGCTAACCTTTACCAGTATCATAAGTTACACCGGCTGTTACAGACTGAAATCAAATTTATGTTGTTATTCTAAAATTGTAAGAATAAGAGCAGTTCATTTCTCGAAGTGGAGCCGTGCGGGATCGAACTCGCCACCATCTGATCCCCAGTCAGGAGCTGATACCATTACGCCACCGCGGCGGTTGTAGTAAGAATGTCAATGTGGCATGCTAACGCGGCTTTTTTTTTTGTGCAGTTATATTTTCGAATAAAAGCACACGTGTTCTCTTATTTGTACCTTTTGTGAAAGTGTTTCTTTGATATATGGACTTCAGGCTTCATACGTTATATAGTTTATGCCTACATTTTGTCATTTACTATTAGAATATGAAAAACGTTTCTGTTTTTAAAATGTGCTTGCACAGACTACTATAGAAACGGAACACACATGAAATGCATGTATTCCAAATAACACTATATTATTTCCACTCTAAAACTCCACTTCAATCCCAGATAATCAAATCAAGGCAAGCCATGAGCTAGGAGAAATTCGTTCTAAGTCGGTGGGGGGATGGAATAGCTGGCTGCTAGTAGCTTTTGTTTATCAGCACATTTAGATGACAAAGGACTCTGGCGGAGAGGTGCAAACGGATCTAAGACGCGATTTAAGGTGGGACGGATTTACGAGTTTTTTCGTAGGCTCTGGTAATTCTAGTGTTAATCAGTACCGAAACGTTAAGTCTTTTGCGAAGCAGCAGAAAGATGCAGAGTTTTTCAAGCGCCCCCTGTCCCAACAATGGAGCTCATACTTCAAAAATACTGTTGCTTGTCCGTCCGAAATACTTAAAGTGTGTGCGTTTTTCATCGCTATACCAGGGCACAATGCCAATGTCGAACGAGCGTTCTCGCTCATCACCTCTCAGTGGACAAAGGAGAGAAACAGGCTCTGAATCCAGTCCGTCCGGGGAATAACTCTGACAAAGTACAACTTCCAGAACACATCGTGTCAAGAATTCTACACCTACATTGCTGGAAACAATGACCTCTTGCGGAAAGTTGGATCATCTGAGAAGTATGACATGACATAGGCGTAAATGTACATTTTTTTTCTAAAGACATTGTTTAGTTTATGGAATGGAAAGGATTCAATTTCATCTCTAACATACAGGAATAGTACAATGCCTATTTTCGCAGTTGTCCCCTTCATTCTCCAAATGCTAGACTAGTAGTTTCTATATGCTGACAGCCCCTGTGTGCTAACTTTGGCCTGCACATGTGAATTTATAAAATACTTTCTTGTACAGAGCACAGTGACATTAAACTTACATTCTTGTTACAATCCACCCATTGTCACTGGATCTGTGACAAAACAATCCCTGAGGGTCTTATCTACAAAGCAAAAGGTACTCGATCCCCATTCACAGTGTAGACAGTTCCTCAAGAACATTTGTGGAAATGTGGGGTGTAGTGCCATTATAGCTCCTGTTTCATTCATATCAGCGTAAATATTAACAATGATAAGTTACAGTACACTTGGACAAACAGTTACATTTAACATCGAGTTACTAAGTAGTGATCATTGTATCCCACCAGTGGTGTAGGTGGAGATCTCCTGTTATGTTTTACATAGTCAGTGTTGTAACTAAATATCACTGAGCCCATGCAGTGGCTACCATAGCCTCAGATTACATTATAAATCTATATAGCATCTTGATGGACTTCATTATTCTTTGGCACTCATAACATATCTAGCTACAGTATGTTGATATATGTTCCCCACTCTTTGGTGTCTAATCCCTTTATTTGAGTTACATTGGTTGTAACATAAATCAGATGCCATTCTAGATCTATTGCTATGATTAATAATTGTTTTTAACCAGTATTATTGCATAATTTGTCCACTATCTTTTATCCTCCCCAACTTCACTATTGGATGTTCTATTCCATTTCAATTTACAATTTTAACATCATTGATGGTAAATTATGCATATCCTCATACCTTTGAGCCCATCTTATAACATTTTCAAGTATATTCCTAAACTTTCTATATACATGCCTTGTCCAACCCAGTGGTTTGTAGACAAAGTATTTTGCTTGGTGGTTTTGCAGATCCTTCTGAACAAACGTGTGACTGCTTCAGGAAACTAAAGTCTTTGCCATTACTGGAACAGAAAACTAAACAGTCCTATTGCCATTAGAGAGCTCATGAGATACACACATGGTGACTGTCCTTTTTGCAGAGGACTTCACTTTTCCTGCACTGGATACAACAATCAATCAAGGGAGCCCTTTGCATTCAACAGCTATCAACTCCCTTCAGAGGCATTTCACAGCCTGTTTCTGTTAAAGTCCATAGAAACTTTGTTTCTGCAGCAAATGTCTGCACATATCATGGCTTCAGATTTACTTAGCTGGACTTACAATGTTTCTTTGATTCCGCACTTCTTCCACTCTGGCTAAACGAGTCATTTCTTCACCAGCTATTATCAGGTATGTGCAGCAGACTAAGAGTCATTAGTTCAGTACAGTCACTTTAAGTCTTCTTTATAGAACACCACCTTTCCTTCATTGATAAAACTCTACCACTGAGTTGGAGAGGCCTTAACAACCACTAAATGGAGTGGTCAAACTAAAATACTTGCTAGGCTAAATAAAGAAGGGTGAAGGGTAGAGCAAATACATAACATAAACAATTCTTTATCAATCATATGTATAATACAATACAGCACTATTAATGACAATCCTAGACTCTCAGTTCTCAGTCTCATATCATAAATAACAATTAGGGATAAATTAATATGGCAAATTATTACATTTAAATCAGGCTAGTAAAAATATTTTTACATATTTGAACTTGAGTGTTTTCATAAAACAAAAATCTTATAACATCTATACCCTATAAAAACTGTAGCTCATCTTATCAAGAGACACATCTCTTAAATGTCTTTAAGATATTATAACAGCACAGTTCATATAGACTAATGGTTCTAATATATAACTGAACAATCGATTTAGCTATGCGCATTATCACTGAGCACTAACCTTAATACATTGATGTAACAACAAATCTTCATAAAATCAATCACTAACAGATACAAATGAATACAACTATTCAGTTCTAATACATTTCATTATTACTGAAGTGATAATAATAATAATAATTTGACATACATCAAAATATGTAAACCCTTTTCACCGTATTTGATATGAAGACTAGAGAAAGACATTAGTCTAGTTTAATATGGCAACATTTAACCTTTTGTATTTTTCAATTATTATTATCATTTAAACATTTTCATTATACAGGATGTTACACCCTTACAGTTGCACTAATCAGCATGCAAGGAAATAATTCCAATAACTGCTGTTCATTAATTTATGATTGATAATCAAACATTCACCACCCTTTGGTCAGATTATTTCTAATTTATCTGCCCAAACTTGCTGTTAAGCTATTTCTTGCAGCTTTGTATAGAAAAAATAGTTTGTGTGTTTTTCATCCATTGGTCACAGGGTTTGCTGAATCTGGAGAAAAAGAACATCCATAGTTTTGAAGTTACATTTTCTTTATGCTTATAATACTTTCATTGAAATTCAGATTTTTAAAGTCTTAAATCTATAACTGACCATGCGACAGGCTGTAATTCTGCCTTCAGTTAAAATTTTCTAAGTTCAATAGGTCAATAAGTCATGGCTTTATTTAACACTGCATCTGTTTGTAAGCTTCAAACACATTCCAGGCTCACTGACTAAGTACAGAATACATTCCAAATATGATCACTTTTTTATTTTACTTGCTATTATGTTATTATACTATTATATGCGACGTCTCCCATCTTTTAGGGTTTTGCTTCACATTATTGATTAGTCAGCTGACAAACACAGAAACACACTGTTAATAGACACATACTTACAAATGACATATAAAAGAGCATCTTCCACCCCAGACTCTGAATGAGAATAATTAATTTTCTATTTTCCTTCCCATTCCAAGTAGTTTACTTGGCTAAGGCAGAAGTTCTTTAAACACATTCAGCACACTGGAGAAAGTAACTGTTCACAAACAAACAGCCTGCACTTTTTGCAGTCATTTTTTTCACACTTAGCAATTGCTTCATTCTTTCAAATATCTTCACATATTCTCATACTCACGTTCTCTTTTACAATTGCACTTCATTCACAGAATAAAGTTCTTTTACAATTGTATTTCATTCACAGAGATCTCTATCACACGTGAATAAACTCACTCAAGGTTGTGGTTTTTATTTTTTTATTTATAAGGTTTTCACCATTCAACACATTATACAAGGTTTGGCACCGTTCAACGCACTTAAACACGTCTTTCTTTTATGCTTATTTACTTATCAAACAACTTACTTCTTTACCTTCATGCTTATCATTACAATCAAGCAACTTCTCAGGACGCAAGCTGGTATTACGTTAATTAAATTAGGAGTACATCTTACCTCAGTTTCATACGCGCTAGTCTCCAGATCATGAAAACTCCGTGGCGAACCAATTCAGCGACAATCAAGGAAAAATATTTCCATAGAGATCCGATTCAGTGACAACAAGGTGAATCCACCCATCGCGGAATCATGCGGCACAATTCCACAACAAGAAAGCATTCCCAGAAAAAGTTACGCAGTCACAAAGAATATCCTGACTCACCAAGGAAAACATACATGCTTAGACCTTTATTTCCTATCACCGGGCAAGTGTGCTAACCACTGTGCCACCGTACTCTTTACCTTTATAGTTCCTAAGATACACAACCTCCATTCACGCACATCAGGCACATTCTGCTTCTTGCAACAATTTGTCTCCCTTCTCATTTATTGTTATAAAAAGAGCATTTTTCCTTTAAACTTGATCAGGGTTTGAAAGGAAAAATGCTTTGTACGTTTATGATAAGTCTAAACAAAAGTGGAGACATTTTATTTACTTTAACTCAATTATACACATCGATAATTGTCTTTCTTTGTCATATGAGAAACTCTCATTTTTAAATCCACATTTATCCAATTAATACCTTCTTAAAAGTATGGCCAGTACTTACAGGAAGGTAACAGAGGCATGCTTCACATTGCAAAGTTAAAACCAAATGTATTTATTCCTTTTCCAATTTAAATTAGAGCTCTTTTACATTTTAGTGCTATTTGTGTACACCATTTACAGTTTGTTTTTAAACACTAGCTTATATCGTAGGTTCGTAATTTAAGCTATATTTATAAGATGATTTCAATCATTTCTGTGTGTTTTAGCACACGGCATAATACTTTAGTAGTACAGTATAGGTATGGGGGTTGCCAAAACCTTTAACCTTTAACCTTTTAGGCAAAGTGATAGGAACAGCTGCACAGTTCATAGACTGCTTCTTAACAGGCGGACGAATCATGTATTTTGGATTACATCGGGCTGCTATTATGCTATTAAAGATTTCTACAATTATTTTAGTAAGCGAGATCAAGCCTTTATGGATTTTATAGGCATTGACACCGTTCATCTTTAAGTAACTGACTGCCAGACCCGCTGGATGAATGACTTGTCAGACGATAAGGTAATGTCTGCATGCATCAACTCTTAGTAACGCGCATCTCTTCATAGCTTTTACAAAGCACTATTTCTAATGGCGAACGATGTAATTTATTTAATAACAGTGTTCCCCAACATGGCATTTACTTCTCTGGTAGGTTTTGGACTTAGTACCGCAGCTGATTAATCTGTGTTGTCCACTCGGGTGCCGTTTCATTTTATTCTGGACAACTAGTCTCGTTTCTATAAGTTTAAAACTGTTGTTTTATAATTTATTTTTGTCCGGTTTAGTTTTATCTTTTATTCCCACATTTATAATCATGCTTTGGACTTTTAAATCCAACTCGCATAATGTAGTTAGCAGCAACTCACCGGCAGCTGTTTTTTTTTTTTATTATTGCCCCATGCAGTATGGCCCATGTTACAAGCCCGCCTCTTGTACTTTTTCGGGATTAATATCCCCATTCCAGTTAGAGCCAGGCATTTTAAGGCAGTATAACTCGGTCACGGGAGTCCTATGACTGTGTGCGTGACCATCCCGATCTCGGTCAGGTCTCAGCATCTGACCGAGACCTTCCATGCCGTCATTATCAGAAGCATATTATATATATATATATATATATATATATATATATATATATATATATATATATATATATATATATATTACATTATAAATATGATACGGTTATTAATTTAGCCACAACCCTGCCGACTACGCCATTTATGTTCCGATAAGAGGCACTAGCTCTTCGGAAATATGTTCTTTTGAAACTCCGCCGTTTTAAGTAACCGAAAAATATATAGATATGATATAAAAGGCGATATCCCTCCCATAGTGATATGGCGGTAAAAATCATATAAGAGAAAATAACTTAGAAGCCATGACAAACTTTATCAAGGTGGGATCTTGATCTATACAGTCTGCCATCTTTTGTCACTGCGCTGAAAGGTTCATGGTTGATGCATCCTGCACATAGATTTTGCATTTCGTCCAAGTTCTCCATGGTCAGCGGACATCTTCGTGGTTGATTTTGAAAATTTTTGAGGAGGAGTTATCTTGGGTGGCAGAGGTAGATGGTTTTTGGGTTTGCTCCACACATCACTGTCACTATCACTATCAAATCTTGCTCTTTGGGAAAAGATTAAGAAATTATTAACAAAATACACAGTTATACAAGTATGAGGAAGTGCCTCATACAACAGTGCAATTATGAGAAAAAAAGCTTTACCAATTTAGACAAATTTTCATGAATTAGCCTTGTGGTAGTTATACTAAATTAAATTACAGTATACAAATAAAATGAGATAACTGGATCATTAAACTTAGTGTTTTCCCTTTAAAAGATCAAGTATTACAGCTTGAATATTCACTGTATTAACACAAGCAACACTCGGCAGGTGATGCTACAGTTCAAGCATATTAACTATTTCAGGCTTACATTTTCCTTCTTTTTGTCCTTTTTAGAATTTCATCGTCTTCTGCTGTCTGCAAATCTGAGTGTCTTTCGGCAACTGGAGGCTTCAGTCTTGCACTTCTGTAATTATCTGTTAAATTCCAGATGTAAGAGCATTTACTCTATAATATACATATACTCAGGAATACAATTATACATGGGTGGCATGGTGGCGCAGTGTTAGCGCTGCTGCCTCGCAGTAAGGAGACCTGGGTTCCTGTCCCAGGTCCTCCCTGTGTGGAGTTTGCATGTTCTCCCCGCGTCTCCATGGGTTTCCTCCAGGTGCTCCGGTTTCCTCCCAAAGACATACAGGTTAGGTGATTTGGAGATCCTAAATTGGCCTTAGTGTGTGTATGCGTGTGCGCCCTGCGATGGACTGGCGCCCTGTCTATGGTTTGCTCTTGCCTTGCACCCTATAGTAGGTGGGATGGGCTCCAGCAGACCCCCGTGACCCTGTTCTGGATATAACGGGTTGGAAGATGACATGATATGACATGACAATTATACCAAATAGTATAAATACAAACCTGTTGTGTACATAACTTCAACCTTAAATGATTTCCAGTTTTCTTTGGGCTGCTCTTTATTTATTATAGCCTTATGGATATCTCCAGTTTTATATGGTGGCCAAGCACGCACTCCATTGGATACCCAATTGGATGGGATCAACTCAACTTCATTGCATTCCAAAAAATTCACAATGTGATACATAGCCTACAAAAATTACTTAAAACAAAGATTTTTTTTTAAAACATTACATTTACAAAAGTCCTTGATAAATGCACTTACAACATGCATGCATGCTTACAATTACTAATCAAATATAAGTAACAAAACTAATACATATGATTAATATATACAGTAAATTATATTAAACATGATTTCATTTGTGCAGTTGAAATTATCAAATTTGCTTACCTAGCAACTTCACACACCACCATAAATCAGTCCAGAATATAAAGAATGCAAGTGGTGGGGTGATGAGAGTTTAAAAAACTAATTAGAAAAAGCACTTATGAACTCTGTAACACAACAGGAAGAAACAAACAAACAAAAAAAAACATACTGTACCAATTAATCTGTATTTATGTGAAGTAGGGGGATTACAAGATATTTGTCATCTAGTGGCAAACGGACATATTTCAGCATGCCAGAACCAATAGGTAAACACTGAAGATTTGAGGAAAGCTTGGACACAACAAAAATCCCCAGGCATGAAGAATCAATTGGATATTCAAAAAATATGGCCTTGTGTTGGTATTCCTGACAATTATATTTTGAACTATGACAATTTTAATGCAGGAATCCCCTGCAGAAACTTTGATGACAAATCCATTAAACTCCACCTCTTTAAACTGGAGTACTACCTCAAAGTGTAGTGGAACTGGACCATCTGAATGTTGCATTTTAAACCTCTTTTCAGGATGTATGCTAAAATCAGTATTTAAATGCAAGGAGTCAAGCTCTGAAATCCTACGTATAACCTGTGTTAAAGGACAGTGAGGTCGTCTAACCATTTTCTTTAGCTTTCTTAGATAATTTGGAAAAAATGGAAAACCTGATATAACATCCAAACTACCGTGGACTTTAACATCTTGACTTAAATGAGTTAGCCCATGTACATTATAGCTGTCAAACTCAGGACCATATAACTCACTAAAATGCTTGACAAATGCCACTAGCAGAGAGCAAAATCATTCACAGTTGAACAATACTCAGGACTTGCTAAAATGTATATACCCACAGAGAACAGCATGAAATTTTGATACACCTCAGAGCGCAATATCTCTCTCAAAACAACTGGACCCGTGTACAATAAGAATTGTCTCAACTCAGTTGCTTTCCACTGTAGTCTTTCAAAAAGTGAACAGGGCTTCCTTTCAAGCTCATTAGGAATGAAACCACACAACACTACCAACTTATCAGAAATTAATGAGACTTGACTGGCTGAAACAGGGCACTGTAGTGGGCCATTGCGTCCTATCCACAAATCCAAGAGACATCTCATTACTCCTAAGCATACAAGGTGCATGTAATCATGCGGGAATCCCTTAATCATATCTACGATTTCTGAGAGAAGTGAAGATTCTACATGGTGTGCATCATCGTCTAGTGTTTTAAATGATTCACCTGTTCAAAGACTTGCAGTGGTTTCTGGAAATGTCATACAGTGGTTTACATATACTCCTTTTTGCACACACTTATCACAACTGTGATATCCAGTGTGTGATTTTATGCTCTTAATAAAGGCTCTAGCAGGTGCATCGCAAACAACTGAAGATAAAGTGATGAAAAATGTTTTTCCTTTCACACAAAATCCTTTTCCAATTGTTTTTAACTCATTAACTAGAGCACTCAAGTATTCAGAAAGTGAGTTTGCTTTTGAACATCCACAGAACAATGCAATCAAAACTGGAATCTTGATATAATTCTTAACAATTCCAAGAACTGGCCAAAACTGAAGTGAAGAACTCTTAAAAATAGGAAGCCCATCAAAATTAAGTTGCAAATTAAAAGTGTGTCCACTTGGAACAGTTGACCATACCTTTTCAAAGAAAGCTCTCAGAGAATGTTTAATGCCAAAGTAATGAAATGAACCACCACCAAGCATTTCAACTGTGTAAGCAGTCTTAGTTTTCAGTAAGGACCTTGCATCTTTTGGCAAAAAAGCATGATTAATTCTGACATCTTGCCTGAAGAAGGGGCATGGGTTGCCTCGAAAGCTTGCATATTGTAATCTTTTTAGTTAGCCAATAAAAGGTGTCATTTTGCTTGGCTTTTCTCTACATTCATAATAGCTAACACGGTACAACACCCTAGTACTATGAGTATAGTCAGTAATGCAGATAAGGTAATTAAAGGGATACTGAACTGAACAGCCCAATTTCTCAAAATTGCCTGGAGGGCCTCCTGGTAATCGTTCTGACCACAATCAAAGTTATCATCATTGTCACTCTCTGACTGACTGGATTCCAAATCATCACAAAAACAATCAAATTGAGAAGTTTGGATCTCATCCACATATTATTTCATTGAGTGATCTCAATCCCACGACTAACCTGCCTTTCATTCTCCAATGAATCTATCAGCTTATTCACTTTCTTTATAGCCATTTTTCTCAAATTAATGGGTTTCACATTCCATTTTGCCCTGTCCATATTACCATGAAATACCAAAATATATCTGTCAATGCCCAACTACTGTTCAATGCTGCAAAACAAAAGAAAGGGACAAGAAAATATTATTTATATAACGTATACATAGTGCTACGATTCAAGGCTTATACAGTGACTAACTACATTACGAGATACACAAATAAACGTTGCTTCCGTTCTGATTTGAACATTGTACAAAGCTCCAATTGAGCACTCATTATTTGTCAAGAAATACCTTAACAAAGTTAAAATTTGATGCTACCTCCACCATTGCGAGGCTTTCACTCTATAAAAATAAGCTCACATTCGCGGGTTTTTACGTTTGCACTTCCGCTCATATTAACTAAACGCACTAACAGCGATAACTCTCGATGTTTCTAAGTGGTTAAGAAGTTAATATGTTGTGTGCTAAAATAAATACCAGATTTTAACATTATTTGCTTGCCTTCGTCATCGCTTATTATATTTAATATCTGGATATCATAAGTATTTAAGTAAAAAAAAGCCTGCTGAATAATTTAAAAATGGCTTATATAACAGTTTAAGCACATTACAGCACCTTGCATACTATGCAATTAACTGGTTATGCTTTTCATAATTTTAACATTTTAACATGAACAATAATAACCAACACATAATATGTTAAATAATCAAATATTAATTTACCACTTCACCATCAGCCAACTACAAACTTTAGTCTCTGTCTGAAAAGGCAACTGTTCATCATTCAAGGTGTTCCCTCATTGGCTAACGTGAAAGTCAGAAGGCAGTCTGACAGTTATCTCAATGGCTGGCCCCAATGTCAATCAATCAAAGAAATTACCTTTTTTTTTTTAAGCACAGTTTTAGAAAATTCGAATCCACAGAAAGGCTGAAAGCTGTCATGGCAGATGCTGGATACTTGTCGAAAATTCTGCCAGCCGTTTATAGGGTAAAGTGTTTAAAATTTGGAGAAGTTTTGTAAAGTTCATGACATTTCATCCTTGAGATGTGTTTTTGTTTGTACTTGTCTCAAAGAAATGAGATTTCTCAAATAAGTAAATAAAAAAACTGTGGTCTTTCTGATATTTACACGCATGTTTGTAGCCGGCTCTTAACCACACCATATTCAATTTTGAAATGAAAAGACCCCATAAATTGACATATGCTAACTGTAAATATTGCATTTTATTTTGAAGACACCTCAACACGAGCCTGCACTGCCCTATTCTGGGTCATGCATCCAATTGCAGAACTATGCTAATGGCTTAATATTGGCCCACATATGCCGTACCGGAACCTGATTTGTCGGATTCATCAACTGTGAGCCACATGTGGCCCATACACATCATGCCGCTGTCAGAAGTGAACCAGAGGTGCCAGCTTTAAACCAGATGTGGCCCACTTGCGGCTGCTATCTGGGTATACACTTCATGTCAAAATTTTGTCATTAGTACTATAACATGAAAAAGGTTTCTGTTTTAGCTATGTGTTCAACATTTCTTGCCTAAAATTTCCTGTCATCCTTCATTTACCCAGATCATTGCAGACACGGAACACACATGAAATGCATGTGTTTCAAATAACTATATATTACATACCCTATACATCTCCAGGCACCTCACACCCACATAAACAGACTTGAGCTGGGAGAACTTTTTGTCCAACTTGAGCTGCAGCAGTGGGGTTTGATTTGGGGATAGCAGGCTGCTTGGTGCTTGTGCTAACTGACACATTTGCAATACAAAAGACGCTAATGGAGAGGTGCGAAGGATTTTAAGGTGACTCGGGATTATTACTTATTTTGTAGGCTTCAGGGATTCTAGTATTAAAAAAGATGGCTGGATGGTAATGAAGGCACTGGAGAAATAAAAAAAACATAATCCTTACAGTGCTGCCTCCTATGTCCAGGTAAGAAAAAGGACATTCTGCAGTAATTGTTTTGTTACATTTAAACATAGTATTCTCCCCTCCATTTAAATATGTTATTTGGGGCTTTAGTGGTTAGGTAAATTATTTAATTCTATTGTTATTAAGACTCCATTTTGAAAAAAACAGCATATGGAAAACAGAGGTGTAGCTAGGGTTTTCAGCGCCCAGGGACAACTGAAGATTTTGTGCCCCCTCCTGTTTGCCAAAATGCAATGGGGAAGAGAAATTTGGTGCCCCCTGGATGCTGCGCCCGGGGACAGATGTTCCCCCCTTGCCCCCCCCTAGCTATGCCACTGATGGAAAAGAAAGTAGCTGACATCTATTTCCATCTGCTCTTTATTTGCCCTTGTAAAGGCATAATATATAATCATTTTGTTTGTTATATCAGTATGTACATTGTTTCAGTTTTAGTTGTTCATATTACAGTTTTGCAAGTGTTTAGTTTGCCTTTAAAAAATTCAATTGTTTGAGGCCTAGTCTTATGAATTTTTACAGTATATGAAGCAGCAGGATGTCTTTGTTCTAAAGAAAAACAAGATATGTTTTGTAACCCTGTTTAATTTAAAATGTTTAACCCCTTAACCGCCCTCTGCCGGATATATCCGGCACCGTTGTTTTATTGCTAACGCCATACTGCCGGAATTATCCGGCACATTTGCCTGTGGTTATATGAATGCCTGGCAAGTAGTATAACTGACGGTTTGGCGTGGGTATTATTACTACGTTGTATTTCGACAAGTCTGTGGTTGTTTTGGCCGGTCATGTGACGTGATTCGCATGTAACAGCTGTGAATATGGCGAAACGTAAACTGACTTCAAGTGAGGCTTTGCAGGCGATTTTGGACAGTTCTGATCATGATTGTAGCAGTTCTGAAGAAGATTTTAGCGACAGTGATGAGCAGCAACGTGCGCTGCATGATACTGTGAATGAAGACGCATCGGATGACGGCGCTGAGTGGGTGTATCCCCAGCATCTCAGCTGGGCTGCTGCCCGTGGTGAACTACCTTTTCTGCATTCGTTTGAGGGAACGTGTGGCTTTATTGTTGATGTAAACAATTACACTGCTGAGCAGTTTTATGAGCTGTTTGTGTCACCTGATTTGATCAGACATTTTGTTCATCAGACAAATCTGTATGCAGCACAGTTTATTGAGAAAAATCCCAATTTACCTCCACATTCCCGTGTTTGTGCTTGGTTTGACACTGATGAAAACGAAATGAAAAAATTCATTGGGATTTTGATGTTGATGGGAATAATCAGAAAACCAGATATTGAGATGTACTGGTCTACAGATCCTATGTATGCAACACCTATTTTTGCAGCTGTCATGACACGTAACCGATTCTCTTTGCTGCTGAAATTCTTTCATTTGAATGACAACAGAAACGAGCCAGATAAGAAAGATCCAAACCGCGACCACTTGTTCAAGCTACGTCCTTTGATTGATCATTTATTTGAAGCATTTCAGTTGCCCCACATGCCAGGACCGTCAGTTGCAGTTGATGAAAGTTTATTGTCGTGGAAGGGCCGCTTACAGTTTCGACAGTATCTACCATTGAAAAGGGCACGGTTTGGTATCAAGATGTTTTGCTTAGCTGAGAATTCAGGTTACATTTATAGATTTCGTGTATACACTGGCAAAGAGGATCCTATGAGTAGTATTTCAGCAGTGTTGCCAGATGAATGTAAGGACTTTGGACTTTCAGAAAAACGCTGTCATGTCTGTTCAAAGAAGGGTCAGAGTAGAGACGTCAAGACCTTCTGCTCAAAGTGTCCCAGCAATCCAGGACTTTGTGCAGTTCCCTGCTTTGGCCTGTGGCACAGCAAACTCAAATACTGGGAATGAAACTATGATTGACTGAACTACTTTTGACTTTTGAATTACTTTTGACTGTTCCGTTTTTGTAGTTGACAATAAATCCAGAAGCCTGAGAAAAGGTACATTTTGTGTTTTATTATGTGTTTGCCCATTTCTAGAACTTGCACAACATTTAGTGGTCAATACTGCTTGAATAAATGTAAAAAATGTAAAAAAAATGTAAAAAAGTAAAAAAACGAAAATTGTTCAGATTTCGCCTGGCGTGGGGAATATTTAGGGAGTTGGCGGTTAAAGGGTTAATGAGCTGGCAATGACAAGGTATTTTATATTAAATATAAAGTATGTTTAAAGAATAATGTATTTCCAAATTCTGACAGACATTGTTGCTTTACAGTTATACACCTTTTTCATTAAAACACATAGTAAAGGTAGAAGGGCAAATGTAGAAGACATAGGAACTGAAACCATTGACTATTCTTTTTTATTACACAGGCTGAAAAATTAAATTGGGCTCTCAGGGACTGTGCTTGCCTGGTTTAGCTCTTATTTATCAAATCGATTTCAGTTCATACAGAAATTTGCTGAGGTCTCTCTATCATTATCCTTAAAAAGAAAACATGGTGTTCCGCAAGGTTCAGTAATTGGACCATTAATGTTTTCACTTTACATGCTTCCATTCCAAACAAACCTGAGTGCCATTATGAACAATGAACAATGTTACACATCCTCTCTCTGATACACTAACATTGAGTACTTTCAGAAAAAGAATTATTCAGCCAAAAAAGTGTGTCTGCTGGAGCTCCTTTTTACCAAAAGCAATACATCTGCAAAATCCCTCACTGAGACTGTGTCAGTCAAGTCAGAACTTTTCTTTCTTTTGAATTTTATTGCTTTTCATTTATTCCAGTGTGTGTTCCAACCAAAATGTGTGTGTATATTTGTTTATTTACTTACTTATCTATCTATTTACAGTATGTATTTATTTATTTAAAGAGCTTCTGTAAAAAGACAAATTTCCCCCTTGGGACAAATAATATTCTGTCACTTTTTAACTCAGTTGGAATCACCATTAGTTTTGCTGAATCATTGTGCAATTTAGGTGTTATCTTTGACACAAACATGTTGTTTGAAACACACATTGCAAAGCTATCTGTAACATGTTTTTTTCCAATCTTAAAAATGTCAGGAAATTGAAAACTTTTTAAAAGAATGAAAGCTACTGAGAAATGAATTCATGTATTTGCTTATAGTAGGATTCACAACAGGAATGCATTATTCACTGGCTGTTCATTCTTTATGCAGCTTTCCGTTAATTGAAAATGCTGCTGTAAGAATCATAACAGAAAGTTGGAAAGTTTAAATACATAACACTTGTTCTCAAGTCCTTACATTGGTTCCCAGTTAAGCTAAGGGTTTATTTTAAAATTCTCCTTTTAACATATAAAGTCTTAAATTTACTTAAAGTTATCATTACACAGAGCACATATTGTATTGGGAAAGACATCAAGGTCTCAAGATGCTGGCCTACTAAAGATTGCAAGAATTAGTAAAATAATATTGGGAGGTCAAGTTTTTAGTTAAAGTGCCGCAAAGCTGTGGAATGATCTGGCTGCTTATTTAAGAGATGCCTCTTCAGTCTCAGCTTTTAAAATTCAGGCTGAAGACTTGCAACTTTAATCTAACATACCCTGATTAGAGCTGTTGATTAGCTGTGCATAAAACATCCCTGTTTAGATTGTTTTCAAACTGTTAGAAACTCTTCTTTGTTCCATTTCCCTTCTCTATATCTTGATATGAAACTTGGTGTCACTGCTCTACTGCCAAACTACTGTATTGTCCTGCTCATGGAAAAATCATCTTAGATGTTGGGAGCATTGGAATTATCAGATGGAAAGATTCTGCCAACAGAATGGAGAGCCCAGCACAGATTTTACTATAGAATGTCCAGGGGCCTCATGCATAAAGGCGTGCGTAAAAGTCACACTAAAACATGGTGTAAGGACAAAAGCGGAAATGTGCGTATGCACAAAAAAATCCAGATGCATAAATCTGTGCGTTTGCCAACTTCCACGTTCTTCCACTCCATAAATCCCAGTCAGCGTGAAGAGTAACGCACGTGCATGCGCCTGCTGCCACTTCCCAAACTCCTCCTAGAATCTGTGAAAAGACAATGGCAAAAGCACAGGGGAAAATAGAAGAATTTCAGTGAATACAAAGTGGAGACAAGGAAAAACATACTATTTGTTGGTTTAAACAGTGGTATAAACAACAAAAGGAAGTTTTTTTTTTGTTTTTTTTTATATTTTTATTTTATTAATTTTCATTGTAATCATTCCATACAAGCAGATCAATTTATAACCCAACAAAATTGAAGACAAATCAAACCCCACCCCTGAGAAGGAGAGCTTAGCTAAATGAAAATTGCTTAAGGCTTTTTAATAAGGCAACATTAAACAAAAGAAAGGGAGAAGTAAATATATATGTAAATAAGAGATGGAGAAGGGAGTTAAATGCGGTAATAGTTATTTCTCTTATTCTAAAATAATATTGATTAAATCCTGCCAGGTTTTGAAAAAATTTTGTACAGATCCTCTAACTGAGAATTTGATTTTTTCCAATTTCAAATAATATAAAACATCGGTTTCCCACTGACTTATAAGAGGAGAATTAGGATTCTTCCAATTTAACAAAATAAGTCTGCGTGCCAAAAGTGTAGTGAATGCAATCACCGTTTGCTTGTCCTTCTCCAATTCAAGTCCATCTGGAAGAACACCGAACACAGCTGTTAATGGGTTTGGAGGGATTGTGATACCAAGGCTGTCTGAAAGGCACTTAAAAATTTTTGTCCAAAATGATGTTAGTTTGGTGCAGGCCCAGAACATGTGACCCAGTGAGGCAGGAGCTTGGTTGCAGCGTTCGCAGGTTGGATCCTGCCCTGGAAACATTTTGGACAGTTTTAAGCGAGACAGATGAACTTGATATTTAATTTTTAGTTGAATAATTCTATGCTTTGCGCATATAGAACTCGAGTGAATTCTCTGCTTTGCTACCTTCCACTCCTTTTCTGATATATTGATTAAGAGATCTTCTTCCCAATGTCCTCTTGGATCTTTGAAAGGTAGGGACTCTAATAAGATTTTATATATTGCGGAAATAGTGTTTATTTCCTCGAAATTGAGCAGTATTTTTTCCAGCAATGTGGAGGGTGCAAGGTGGGGGAAATCGGGCAATTTCTGTTTAACAAAATTTCTAATTTGAAGATAGTAAAAGAAATGTGTAGCTGGGAGGTTGAATTTTGAACGTAATTGTTCAAAAGATGTAAATATGTTGTCTATATAAAGATCTCTGAGCATTTTAATCCCAAAACTTTTCCAGGTATTAAAAACTGGATATACTTGCGAAGGTTGAAAGAGGTGGTTCTCTTGCAGAGGTGCCACTGATAAAAGATTTTCCATCTTAAAATGCTTTCTAATTTGGTTCCATATTCTGAGTGAGTAAAGCACAATTGGGTTATTAGTATATTTGCGATAACTTTCATTTATTGGAGAGCAGAGCAGGGAATATAAAGAAGTACTACAGGATTTTACTTCTATTGCGGACCAAGCCTGTGTATGTTAATTTATTTGTGTCCACGTTTTTAGGGCTTGTATGTTTGCTGCCCAGTAATAAAACTGAAAATTAGGTAAAGCCATGCCACCTTCTGCCTGAGGTCTTTGTAGGGTTGCTCTTCGGATACGTGGGTGTTTTGAGTTCCAAATGAATGAGGTTATTGTTGAATCTAACTGTTTAAAAAACGATTTATTGATATATATTGGAATGTTTTCAAATAAAAAGAGAAGTTTAGGAAGGATATTCATCTTAACAATGTTAATTCTTCCGGCTAGAGTGAGATGAAGGGTTGACCATCTATGCAAGTCTTGCTTAATTTTTTCCATACAGACGCCAACATTTTGTTGATAAAGAGCTTTATGTTTACTTGTGATATTTACCCCTAGGTATTTAAACTGATCTGCTATGGTAAAAGGTAGGGTGTCTAATCTAATATTATATGCTTGTGAGTTCACTGGAAAGAGTATACTTTTATTCAGATTAATTCTAAGACCAGATATCTTTTGAAATTCTGTTAGTGCTGTTAAAACAGCAGGGACAGTGTTTTCTGGGTCTGATATATATAAGACCATATCATCTGCATATAGAGAAATTTTCTGTTCCAGTCCTTCTCTGACAATCCCCTTTATCTGATAAGAATTTCGGCAGTGAACTGCCAGTGGTTCAATAGCGATTGCAAACAACAGTGGCGACAAGGGACATCCTTGTCTGGTACCACGTTCTAGTTTAAAGTAGTCTGAGCAAATGTTATTAATACAAACTGAAGCTTCTGGATTGGTATACAGTAGTTTGATCCATGCACAAATATTCGGGCCAAACCCAAATTTCTCCAATGCAGTGAAAAGGTAATTCCATTCAATCATATCAAATGCTTTTTCTGCGTCTAATGATAGTAATATCTCTGGGGTGTTTGATTTTGCTGGTGAATATATAACATTAAACAAGCGTCGGAGATTTGAAGATAGGTGTCGGCCTTTAATAAATCCAGTTTGATCTTGTAATATTACCGAGGGCAGCACTTTCTCCATCCTTCTATCTAGGATTTTTGAGAGTATCTTAACATCATTATTCAGGAGTGAAATTGGTCTGTATGATGCACATTGTAACAAGTCCTTATTTTGTTTAGGAAAGACGGTGATTAATGCTTGTCGAAATGTTTGAGGTAGTATTTGGTTGTCTCTAGCTTCTGTAAATGTTGCCAATAAGAGGGGAGCTAGCTGAGTGGAGAATTTCTTATAAAATTCTACGGGGTAACCATCAGCAACAAAAGGAAGTTGACAAAAGGAAGTGTCGGAGAAACTCAAAAGCTCAAGTTCACAAAGTTGCACAGTGCCCAAAATAAAAAAGAAGTTGTCAAATATCAAAGTCGCTGTGAAAAAGCGAATCGTAGCACACCGTCTGAGTGTCATATGAAAGCTTATTAGGGTACATAGAAAAAAAAATAGGGACACAGTGAGAAAAAAGCTTGCAATGTCAACTTTAATCTTGAAATTTCCATTTTAATCTTTAACAACTTTATGATGTTTAAAGTAGAACATCATAAACTTCATCTTTAAATCATTTAATTTACTAGTTTCTCAAATACCATTGTAACTAAAGTAGCATGTTAAATGCTTTGTTTTGTATGTGTTCTTCTATGTGCTCTATGTGTATGAATCACTATGTGCTTCTTAAATGGGCTTTCTCTTCCTCTGACTGGACACAGAATCCATTACATTCGTGATATTACAGCTCTCTGAATAATGAAAATACTTAGATGTGTATACTTGATATAATTTTCATGATGATAGGAGTTAAAGCATGTTATTAAATATGGGAACATGGTGGCACCCTGTCCAGAGACTGCCTCATGCAAGATGCTTGTTGCACCATGTGCGATGAAATAATTTATTGCAGCAGTACTGTCTCTTTCAAATATACTAACCCCCAATTTCTGTCCTTCCTATTCTTTCTCCAAGTAACCAATTGCCACACAATCAGCTCTGTAATAGATGTTAAGCCATCTGTAAGCTTAGAACACTGATTCTTCAAAACTTTTAAGGAACATTGAAATATCTTCATAGTATATGTTTAATTATTCTATCCATCTATCCTTCCAGTGTCGCGCCAGCCCCAGCAAGAATACAGCATGAGGCAGGAACAATCCCTGAACAAACTAGCGCTGCGACACCATGTCCTCACATGTTTAATTATTAACAATGTAGATAACATATTTTTTACTGCATTTCATCTTAAAAATGATATTGTCATCATATGTAAATACGCGCTTTATAAAGTGGCTCAGGTTGTGCAATATTATAACTGTATCGCAAGTTTACATTGAGGTAATTGTACTTATAAGTACAAACAGTTCTACAAGGAGCACTTGATGGACTGATTGAGTGCATTTATAGTTTCTGGGATGAAACTGTTTCTGAACCGCGATGTCCCTGCAGGAAATCTCTGAAGCAATTGCCGTTTGAGAGCAGTTCAAATAGTGCATGACTGAGGCAGCGTGTGCTTGATGCTGTATACCAATAGTTCTCTTTCCGATCAGCTGCTGTAGAGCTGTGATTCCACACTCAGATACAGTGGTATAAATAGTCTGAGTGGTGCATTGAGAGAAACAATGCTAAAGCAGCTGTGGTATTTGGAATAGTTTGGCCATTCTGTGGACCATTAAACAATCAGATGCCTTAAACTAATAAACAATATGTGGTTAATTTCAGTGTATTTATAAAGCCGCACCAGGGATGTGCATCTAAAAAAGAAAGGGAAACCACACTGGAACAAAAGCACTGCTTTGACGCTGGGTGCCGCCAGTTTGCAAAACCGAGCGGAGAACTTGCGTACGCCAAGCATTTAGCTAGCGTGAAAATGTGCATGGCTTTACGCCAAGTTTAGGTTTTATACATCGCGATTTGAGCGTGGAAACGGGAGTATGCAACATTTTTGTGCATATGCACTGTTTATACATGAGGCCCCAGGAAAGGGTGAGTGGCTAGTTGGCCTAGGTCTTCAGGACTGTGTCTGACTTTGTTTTTGATTTTTTCTCTTACAATTGTCCATAGATTCCCTATCCCTGAGGTTTATTTTCTCCAGGAATGCTGCTGACTTAAGGTTTTGTTTTTCTTGTCTACATTGTCAACTGACTATAGTTCAGCAATTAACTAATGGACAGATATTGCTGGTTTCATTTATGTTAATCTGTGTCTACTTTGTTTATTGTGTGTTTAATTCCGTATTTAGCAATTTTAAAAAGCTATGCTTTCATTTTACATGAGAACTTACCACAAAAAGAAACTGAATTGAATTAAACTAAATAATACCCAGTTTAAACTTTATTTAACTATTTTCTTGGTATACCTATGTGTAAAAGTTCACCTTAAGTTTTAATGTTTATAAAAGTTCATACTAAGTTTATATCTACTTGTGCCCAAACATAACTTTTAATTTTCTATATAATCTCCCTTTTGAGGCTTATTTGAGGCCTTACAACCTGGCCTGAAATCCCAAAAGAAAGGTAGGGGATGTCGGTTTAAAACTTCCTTGGAGCCTAATACAGGCCCCTTACAGTTCTTCTTAACCTTCCAACACCTGTACCCCTCTTCTGGTAGCACAGGAGCCTAACATTAAAACCATCAATCAACAGAGAGGAGTAAAAGACTCCTGGCCCTATTCAAGCAGTCAAAAAATATGCATAATCAATCATTAGTACAGATAGATAGATAGATAGATACTTTATTAATCCCCAAGGGGAAATTCACATACTCCATCAGCAGCATACTGATAAAAACAATATTAATTAAAGAGTGATAAAAACACAGTGCAAGTTAAAAAGTGCGAGGCAGGTATAACACATTGTATAATGTTACCGTTTACCCAAACCCCCTCCCACCCCCCTCGTGGAACTGAAAAGTCGTATAGTGTGGGGGAGGAACTATCAGTCTGTCAGTGGAGCAGGATAGTGACAGCAGTCTGTCACTGAAGCTGCTTCTCTGTTTGGAGATGATACTGTTCAGTGAATGCAGTGGATTCTCCATGATTGACAGAAGCCTGCTCAGGGACCGTTGCTCCGCCACAGATGTCAAACTGTCCAACTCTATGCCTACAATAGAGCCTGCCTTCCTCACCAGTTTGTCCAGGCGTGAGGCATCCCTCTTCTTTATGCTGCCTCCCCAGCACACCACCGCGTAGAAGAGGATGCTCGCCACAACCGTTTGATAGAACATCTGCAGCATCTTATTGCAGATGTTGAAAGACGCCAGCCTTCTAAGGAAGTATAGTCGGCTCTGTCCTCTCTTGCACAGAGCATCAGTATTGGCAGTCCAGTCCAGTTTATCATCTAGCTGCACTCTCAGGTATTTATGGGTCTGTACCCTCTGCACATAGTCACCTCTGATAATCACAGGGCCTGGGCCTCCTAAAATCTACCACCTGCTCGTTGGTTTTGCTGGTGTTCAGCTGTAGATAGATAGATAGATAGATAGATAGATACTTTATTAATCCCAGGGGGAAATTCACATACTCCAGCAGCAAAAAATATTAAATTAAAGAGTAATAAAAAAATGCAGGTAAAAAACAGACAATAACTTGAATAATGTTCAACGTTTACCCCCTCTGGTGGAATTGAAGAGTCGCATAGTTTGGGGGAGGAATGATCTTCTCAGTCTATCAGTGGAGCAGGACAGTGACAGCAGTCTGTCGCTGAAACTGCTCCTCTGTCTGGAGATGACACTGTTTAATGGATGTAGTGGATTCTCCATAATTGATAGGAGCCTGCTGAGTGCCCGTTGCTCTGCTACGGATGTCAAACCGTCCAGCTCTATGCCAACAATATAGCCTGCCTTCCTCACCAGTTTGTCCAGGCGTGAGGCATCCTTCTTCTTAATGCTGCCTCCCCAGCACACCACTGCGTAGAAGAGGGCACTCGCCACAACCATCTGATAGAACATCTGCAGCATCTTACTGCAGATGTTGAAGGATGCCAGTCTTCTAAGGAAGTACAGGCGGCTCTGTCCTTTCTTGCACAGAGAATCAGTATTGGCAGTCCAGTCCAATTTATCGTCCAGCTGCACTCCCAGGTATTTATAGGTCTGCACCCTCTGCACACAGTCACCTCTGATGATCACGGGGTCCATGAGGGGCCTGGGTCTCCTAAAATCCACCACCAGTTCCTTGGTTTTGCTGGTGTTCAGTTGTAAAGTTGTAGTTGTAGGTGGTTTGAGTCGCATCATTTAACAAAGTCCTTGATTAGGTTCCTATACTCCTCCTCCTGCCCACTCCTGATGCAGCCCACGATAACAGTGTCGTCTGTGACAACAGGACCGGAGAAAGCACAGTCCCCTGTGGCACTCCTGTGCTGCTGACCACAATGTCAGACCTGCATTTCCCAAGACGCACATACTGAGGTCTGTCTGTAAGATAGTTCACGATCCATGCCACCAGGTATGAATCTACTCTAATTTCTGTCAGCTTGTCCCTAAGGAGCAGAGAATGGATGGTGTTGAAGGCGTTAGAGAAGTCCAGAAACATGATTTTTACTGCACCACTGCCTCTGTCCAAGTGGGAGAGGGATCGGTGTAGCATGTAGATGATGGCATCCTCCGCTCCCACCTTCTCCTGGTATGTGAACTGCAGAGGGTCGAGGGCGTGGTGGACCTGTGGCCTCAGGTGGTGAAGCAGCAGCCGCTCCATGGTCTTCATCACATGTGACGTCAGGGCGCTCTGAAAACTAACAAATTCCTAATACAAGATATTGTATAAGGTGAAATAAAGAACAAAAAAAAATACTTGTGCCCTATTGTCCAGATATGAGTCAGTGTCATTGTGGGGTCCAGGCAATATCTGAATATTTGATTGTGGGTGTCATCTGGATCAGAGAACTCCTCAGCTGGTTCTCCATCATCATCTTCTGTCTCCCTTGCGGAATACGGATGACTGCCAGGACTGGCACTTCATTGGTTGAATGCACCCTGAAGACATCTCAATTGCCTGGCTGGTCTCCTGGACTTCGTCCTCCACTTTGGGTGTCACCTGGAGTGGGCTCTGGCAAGATATCTGGGGTGTCTCCTGATGTGGCTCCTTCTCCTCCCTCAGAAGCGGAGTCATCATCTCTTTATGGTTCATGAGGTGCCCTTGGCACTCTGGAGCAGTGATTCAAGTGATATCAAGTTGTGCTTCCCTTCACCTGGACTGCTGTGGCTGTAGCTCACGTTACCTCGAATGGGCCCTCTTGTCTGGCTTGGTCCCACCTTCTTCGGAAAACCCTCAAGTAAACCTGGTCTCCAGGCCTGATGGGTGTTCGGGTTTTTCTGGAGCAGGCTGCCTTTTCTTTTCCTATGAATATATAGCTTTATGGATAGTAAAGGGGATCGCTTCTATCCATCTACTGAATCTGTCTATTATCACTAGCAGGTATCTTTTTCTAGAAACCCTAATTCATGTCCGCATAGTCCATCAAAAGGTGTTTAAATGGAACTCCCGGTATTGGAATGTGCTCTATTGGGGCAGTGATTCCTTTTCTGACATTGTTTTTGCACAAATTTCACAGTCTGACAGGTACTTGTCCACTGCCGCTTGTAAATAAGGTGACCAAAAAACATTATTTTTAATCTTATTCAGCACTTCCCCCCTTGCACAATGGTCAATACTATGTACATCCCTAATCAGCATTTGTAAGAGTGAGGCAGGGGCCACAAGCAAACCTTTTGGAGCACACCATAGTCCTTGAGCTGACCTTTGTGCTCCTCGGCGGTCCCAAAGTATTTTGTCTGCCATATCGGCCCTGTCTTGCATAGTAATTATGTCTTTTTCCATGGTATTTGTCTCAATAATGACCAGTGGTGCTAGCACAGCCACTGCAGAGTCAGCAACCTGACAGGCCACAGAATCCGCAAAGTTGTTACCTTTTGTCACATAGTTGTTCCCTTTTTTGTGGGCTTGGCACTTACTAATGGCAAGTTTTTCTGGCGTTAACATTGCTGCTATTAATTGCATAATCTGATCTCAGTGTTGAATGGGTGATCCATCACTCTTTTTGAACCTCTTTGTTTCCATATACCTCCAAAGAAATGGTAGACCCCATATACATAAACTGAGTCTGTGAAGGCAGTGGCAATTTTTTTGTTCCCCTAACCTGCATGTTTCGGTGAAGGCTTTGAGCTCGGCCAATTGTGCTGAGTGTG
This sequence comes from Erpetoichthys calabaricus, assembly GCF_900747795.2. Lineage (NCBI taxonomy): Eukaryota > Metazoa > Chordata > Cladistia > Polypteriformes > Polypteridae > Erpetoichthys > Erpetoichthys calabaricus. The sequence continues at coordinate 78,223,993 of NC_041400.2, forward strand.
TCTGGTCACATTTTTGAGAAACCAGTGTCCTGAACTGTCTCCCAATATACTCCACAACCCCAAATCCCGCGTGAAGTCCTATGTGCTCATTGAAACAAGAGCCATTAACAAAAAACACATGGTTGGGATTATGGAGCGGAAGAGTCCAAAACAGGTCGCAGTTTTGTGAAAATGAGTGAGTCTGCAGCGCGCCCCTTCTACTGGAACAAACTCAGCAATGTTCAATGTGTCACATCTCTGAATGGTGATATCTGGATATGTTAGCAACAAAGATGCAACAATCAGTCTGGCAGGTGTCATTACAAATCTCCCTTGATTAATAAGTTCAACTATCTTGTTGTGCACCAGTATATGGTAGCCCATTGTAATAGCAGATGCTTTGTCATATGCAAACTGAATTGCTGCCAACCCTTGAAAGCGGGGTGGGTAACCTTGAGCCACACTGTTCAGTTTGGTGCTATAATAGGCAATAGGTTACCGTCTCCTTCCAGTATAGGTGTCCTGCATGAGGATAGAGGTTGCAAATCCTGAGCACACATTTCCCACGTAAAGTAGGAATGGTTTGTCATAATTTGGTAAGGCAAGTGCTGGTGCAGACTGAAGTTCCTGTTTAATGGCATTAAAGGTCCAATCTAGTGTATTTCTCAGGTTCTGCAGTCCTGCAGATTTAATGAGATCCCACAGAGGGACAGTCTTTAGCATATAGTCAGGAATCCACTCAGAACTAAATCCAGTAACACCCAGAAAGGTCATCATTTGTCCTACAGTGATTGGTTTAGGAGCCTTGCTGATCCCTTCCAATTGTGAGAGGGAAATGGCTTGACGACCTCGAGAGATGATTCAACCCAAATACTCCACACTTGTTTGACAATACTCCAATTTGGTTTTTCACACTTTATGTCCTCCCTGTGCTAATTTCACCATCAACTTTATTGAATCCTCATGGCATTGTTCTTGGGTGGCAGAACAAAACAGAATATTATCAACATATTGAATCACCACACTTTCCAACAGCAAATCCTCTAAGTCTGTTCTCAAAGCCTGAATGCTTGAACCCTTGAGGCATTCGTGTAGGTGTACTGCTTCCCTTTATACAGTGTGTAAAAGCAAACAGAGGCTCACAAGCTTCCGCCAATGGAATGCTGAAAAAGGCTGAACATAAATCAATAACAGTAAAATCTTCTGCTTCTTCAGGCACGTTAGTCAAAAGTATCTGTGGATTGAGGATCTCAGCAGCCCAATCCTCAATTATGGCATTCACTGCCCTCAAGTCATGTACTAGCCTCCACTTCAATTTATAGGACTGGTAAGAGAGGGTGTGTTACAAACACTCCTTGTCTCTTTTAACACACCCGCTGCCAGCAGTCCAGCAATTGTGCCCTGAATGCCTTCTTCTGCTTCTGGCTTGAGTGGATACTGCATCTTCCATGGTGGGTGATGTCCAGCTTTAACTCTCACCTCCACCAGATTTGTTGACTTAACTAATCCCATATCAGTGTCATAGGCCGACCACAGCTCGGCCAGGACTGCGCGGTTCCATTTCTTGTCTCAGTGCAGCTTGTCTGGTGTCAAGTTTTATTGCCTGTCAGCAGGCAGTCAACACCACTACTTTAGGACTCCCTTTGACACAAGCTGGGTGCAAGATTTTTAAATAATCATTGTCTACGGAACATTGGAGCAATGGATTGGCTGTCTCCACCCATTTTACCTTTTCTGCTCCTTTTACCATGGGACCTAAATTTTTACACTCAAAACTTGCTGCTACAAGCAACGTCACACATGGAATGGCCTCAGGAACCCGAAACCATTTGGTTGTGAACTGATTATGTTCTATTCACATAGCTACTCTCTACTTGCCAATTATAATGTATTGCAAGTAAAGCGAGACAGGCTTGAAACCGGTCTCAGATAGCCATTTTTTCTTAAGTTTCTCATCGTTTTTAGTGTCATAAATCATAGTACAGTGATACTCTAGCCTGGGTTTTGTGGCACGTGGCAGTCGGGATGAGACAAATTGTTCCCACTTTTCCCAGAACTAGGTGATTGAATGAGTGAATGAGTCTGAGGGCATATCTTCTAGTAAATATACAGTAGCGGCTGGCATTTGGACAGTCATCTGGGTTGAAATGCAACCTGTATCTAAGTACACTCCAGCCAGGATGCACGAAATCTTAAGATTAATTTTCCACAGTGTATCCCTTCCTAAAAGATTTATGAGCGATTGATCTGAGACCAGTATGGGAGTTTTCGCTACCTTGTCCTGTAAGCAAATCTGTACTGGAACCGTTAACAGAATTAATTGAGCTTTGTCCCGAGAATCCTACCGTTTTAATATGTTTTCCAGACATGGGAAGTTGTGACGAATCTTTCTTTTGGACACAGGAGTGTGTGGCTCCAGTGTCTATCATTACAGAAATACGTCTTCCTTCTATCTCTACACCAGTAACTGGTTCACTATCAGCACCCCCGGACAGCATTGGGTACTGTCCTTCCCAAGTAGGATCCTCTGGGCCTCCCTAGAAGTCTTGAACGAACCCCATCCAAGGATTGGTGGGACCTGACACAGCCTGCTGTTGACCTTAATTTGACTAGGTTTGAGCCTGGGGCATATTATATTAGAAATTTGAATTATTTTGGGCTGCCTGGCCGCCGCCCTGTGGCCATGGCCAAGTTTGGCAATTTTTTTCAGGCATGACCCGGTTGGTCGCATCACCAGCATACTCCAGGGTGTCCTCTGAATGCTTCAAAATTACCACCCTTGGTGGCTCTCTGTCATCCTCTTCCACAACCTTGCTGCTGGTTTGGAGGGAGACATACATACACAGGGGCTGGCATTCCTGGGGGTTGTCCTGCTTGTAGCTGGACAGGGGCAGGCTGCTGGGAGACCATTGGCACCATTCCCTTACCATCCTCAACTGAACCAGATTATGGGGTATGGATCACTGCTGCCTGGACCTTCTTTTTAATTTTCTGTGTCAGTTCCCCCAACTACAGCTGAGCCAGCTTCCTCTGCACCTCCCTCTCTTGCTCGCTCAGCCTTTTTTCCACCACATGGGACACATGATCACAGAACTCTTTATACAACTTCACTTCCAGGCCTATCGTGTCCTTCAGCCTATCTCTAACCAGCCTAGGCAAGGCCTTGATCACTGCCCTTTGGAACAGTACAGTTGTTAACAGATCCTTCTTGGGATCCTTCTCTGTTTCCAACCTCCACTTTCAGTGAGATTGGGTGGTTCACAGCTAATTGGAGGATCAGCCACAAGAACCGTGGACCCAGAGATATCCAACATCTTAGCTGGAGGATCAGCTTTGAACAGTTGCTCAAAGTAGCCAGCCCAGCGGGTCACAACTGCAGTGTCATCTGTAAGGAAAGTTCCATCAGTTGCCCTGACTGCGACTCTCCGAGGAACAGATTCAGATGTGCGTAATGCTTTGATTCCTCTGTAAGCAGGACATGGGTTGCTAGACCACAGTGGTGGCAAGTGGTGTGTCACTTGCTCACAGATTCCACTAACAAACGCCTCTTTATCTCCCCTTCGCAGCCGTCCTTCTCAGTTCCCGGTACAGACCAGAGTTGCCATTGAGCTGTGCGCTGCGACTCCTCTCGATGAAAACCAGGGTGCCCTGCAAGATGAAACACCTCCTTCTGGGAACACCGGTAACACCAACACAGCCCTCAGCGACCTTCAGGGTCTTGTCACGGAAGGTCTCCCACATCACATTAGGATTGGCAGTCGTACCCAAATCTACAAGTTCCTCACACAAACTGCGTGCAAACTCATTAGAAACAGCCTGGTCTTGGAGCCTGGCCAAGTCCAGGCTTATTTTCCTAGTAGGTGGTAACCTACTGGACCTAAGCTGGATGCTAAGAGAAGCAACAACAAGTCTGTGGTCAGAATTCACAAACTGGGCACTTCTGTAGACCTTGCAGTTTTACAAGCCTCCAGCGTCTGCCCACGATGATGTGATCAATCTCCTTCACCGCACCAGTAGTATCAGAGTACCAAGTCCAACGATGCGGTTCTGGGCGCTGGAACCAGCATCCAGCAATTCGCAGCCCCTAACCTTTTGCAAAGTCAAGGAACATGGAGCCACTTTCACCACGGTCACCAGACCCATGGGGAATGAGACAATCCTCATAGCCAGCCGTGTCAGTGCCAGTGGCTGCACTGAAGTCACCCATGACCAGAGGAGTGTCACCTCGTGGACACCCATCAACCACCGAGCAAAGCTGTGAATAAAATGTCTCCTTCGTCGAGACATCACTCACCGCAATCGGAGCATACACTGAGACAACAGACAAGACACCCAGGGAGTGCTGTAATCTGAGTCTCATTATACACTCGTTGAAAGGAGTGACATTGGACACCATCAGAAGAAGCCAATCCTCTACAGCAACACCTACTCCCCGAGTATGACAGCCATCAGAGCAACCAGACCAATAAAAGGTGTATCCACCTACAGAGATCTGGCCAGTTCCCAGTCTGCGCACCTCAGAGAGTGCTGCCACTGAAATGTGGAGTGTACGCAGCTCCTACGACAACAGAGGAAGATGATCATCTTGCCGGGGAGACAAGACGTTCCATGCGCCAACCCATATGGGCTGCCTCAAATTGGGACCCGAGTGCTGCCGTGCAGCAGGTGACGCGTCAGAACCACACCACTTCCAATCCCCAACAGATCTGACCCCATTGGCTCTCCAATGGTTTTGACTCTTCATGATGCGAGCAGCCTTCCTATGGGCGGCTACAGCAGAGCTACTCCTGCAGAGAGCAAAAAGGAGTCCTTTCTGTCATCTCGGACATGTGTGAAGTTTTTTTTTACGGTGGCTGGAGTGCCAGTCCTTCCATCAACCCCCATGATTTCCCTGCAAGTTGGAGGACTGCTTGCAGGGCCGGATGCAGTTTAACGTCATACCCACCAATAGGGTACCTCTATAACATTTTTGGATCTAATTCAGCTGGGTATTCTTCTTGCAGAACCCTCCACAATGCTGCCCTATGAGGGTCAAAGAGATTTGCATCATACACAGTTGTGCCCAGCACATCCCATAGATTGGCTCGCACGAGCAAATTTGACATTGTACTGCTGCCCCCTATTCTTGCTAGTAATGCCTTCATGTTCCCCACAGCCAGCAATTTCCTTGTTGTTTTTGCATCAAATGCTCTAATCCATTTGCCTCCCCCTTCGTAAATGCTGGGGAACCCTGCCACCAAACTTTCCAGACCCTGTGTCATTCATGGTGTATACTGCGCTCTGTCTCCCTTAATCAACACTGAATATTGTCCTCCTCCTAATCTGGCAGGCGGTTTCAGTGTCCTCCTGTTTCTTAATTTATTTGCATATCCTCCCTGCTCTGCTATCAAATGCTTGATCTAACTTTTCCAGGCTCAAATCAATAACTTGCCTCCATAGCCTTCTTCCTCTTCTTTTAGCTCTTTTTCCCTTAGGGTTTCCCACAGTGATGGGGTCCCCACTGAGACCTGTCCTCTTCCCCATGCTCACTTTGTGGCTTGCCATTTTTCTTGCATTATGTTTCTTACAGTTGTATCTGATATACCCTCATCCCAATTCTCATCGTCTTCAGACTCATCTCCTATGTTGTTATCCAATCTCCATGATTCATGCTTTCAGCCTCACCCCATTCAGCTGTTGTATCAATGCACGATCTTTCAATGGAACATCCTCTATTAGTGTGAATTTATGTGTTAGCTCCTAGACCTCGGGGTGTTGAAAAACTAACTTCATGCTTCTTGTTTCCACTTTCACTAGCTCTTTCCAGTGTTTCTCTTGGTCTTCCCCATTCCTCTGCAAGTCTTAATCCTGGATTCTGAAGTTCCTTCATTACGGTCTTATAATAAGTCTGTCCAGTCTTTCAGTATTTTACCAGTATTTTGATATTCTTGCAGAAACTCCTTCAAATCATTATAGCCTGTGCTCTTTTTATTCTTAATTTGCAGCTTCTTTTGAGAAGCTGCACCTGTTTCATCCCACCACAACAGATTCTCATTAGTATTATTACTTTGCATCCCCTGCTGTTCGACGGCAAAAGTGCGACGTGCATTCTTTCTCCGATGTAGAACCCTCGTCATCATCTGAGTTCAGCTCTGCTTATAGTGCGCCTTTATTTGAAATCAGCAGTGTCAGATCCTTGGGAGTGTGAAAGTAACTGGGAGAATAAAACTAAATAAAAATAGATGCAAGTACCTGTGGGAAGCACAAAGGAGGAGGACTCGCTCTCTCTGTTAATACACTGTGGTGTAACTCTGGACATGTTAACGTCAAAATCTCCACTTGCTGCAGGGACATCGAACTGTTGGCGGTAAGTTTGCGTCCCTATTACTTGCCCAGAGAGTTTGGACACGTCATTGTTGTTATTGTTTACATCCCTCCTCGGGCGGGCATGGAGACAGCGAGTGACATCATCCATTCTGCTGTTGCTAAGTTACAAACGCAGCACCCTGAGGCGCTTGTGCTAATCGCTGGAGACTTTAACCATGTGACACTGGACAAAACATTACCTGCATTCTCCCAGTATGTGGACTGTAACACCCGGGGAAATAAGACTATTGATTTACTGTATGCAAACGTTAAAGACGCATTCAGCGCCACCCCGCTGCCTGCGCTTGGGAAAGCAGATCATAACCTGGTTCTGCTTCAGCCTCACTACAAACCAAGAGTGAGGGTCCTACCTACAACCACACGCTCATTCAGGAAGTGGTCCCCGGAGGCAGAGATGGCTCTGAGAGAATGCTTTGGAACTACAGACTGGGATATCCTGCAGGGATCACATAGTGAGAACATTGAGGAGGTTGTTGACTGCACTACTGACTACATCAACTTCTGTATGGACATTGTAGTTCCAGTAAGAACTGTACGCTGCTATGCTAACAACAAGCCATGGATTACAAGTGACATCAAGGGCCTTTTGAACCAGAAGAAAAGGACTTTTAAAGGCGGTGATCAGCATGAGCTCAAGCGCGTGCAGAAGGAACTCCAAGTCCAGCTCAGGGCAGCGAAGGAGCAGTACAGGAGAAAGCTGCAGCAGAAGTTGCAGAATAACAGCATGAAGGAAGTGTGGGATGGGATGAAGATCATCACCGGCTGCAGCTCGATCAGGGTGCCACCATCGAGAGAGACGTGAAGAGAGCAAACCAAATGAACAACTTCTTTAACAGGTTTGACCAACCTAACCCACTCTCACTCTCACCTTGGAATACTGCACCTTCCACACATCCTTCTGCTGATACCAGCATAGGAGAGACATCCCCACCCATAATTACAACAGCGCAGGTGAGCAGAGAGCTGAGGAGACTTCGTGCCAGCAAAGCAGCGGGTCCAGATGTAGTATCACCACGACTGCTGAAGGTCTGTGCATCGGAGCTGGGGGGTCCTCTACAGCTCATCTTCAACCTGAGCCTGGAACAGGGGAGAGTCCCGAGACTTTGGAAAACATCTTGCGTCACCCCAGTCCCAAAGGTATCACATCCTAGTGAGCTGAATGACTTCCGGCCTGTTGCTCTGACATCACTTGTGATGAAGACCATGGAGAGGCTGCTGCTTCACCACCTGAGGCCACAGATTCAACACGCCCTCGACCCTCTGCAGTTTGCATATCAGGAGAAGGTGGGAGCGGAGGATGCCATCATCTATATGCTACACCGATCCCTCTCCCACTTGGACAGAGGCAGTGGTGCTGTAAGAATTATGTTTCTAGACTTCTCTAGCGCCTTCAATACAATCCAACCTCTGCTCCTTAGGGACAAGCTGACAGAGATGGGAGTAGATTCCTACCTGGTGTCATGGATTGTGGACTATCTTAAAGACAGACCTCAGTATGTGCGTCTTGGGAACTGCACGTCTGACATTGTGGTCAGCAACACAGGAGCACCACAGGGGACTGTACTTTCTCCGGTCCTGTTCAGCCTATATACATCGGACTTCCAATACAACTCGGAGTCCTGCCACGTGCAAAAGTTCGCTGACAACACTGCTATCGTGGGCTGCATTAGGAGTGGGCAGGAGGAGGAGTATAGGGGCCTAATCAATTACTTTGTTAAATGGTGCGACTCAAACCACCTACACCTGAACACCAGCAAAACCAAGGAGCTGGTGGTGGATTTTAGGAGGCCCAGACCCCTCATGGACCCCGTGATCATCAGAGGTGACTGTGTGCAGATGGTGCAGATCTATAAATACTTGGGAGTGCAGCTGGATGATAAATTAGACTGGACTGCCAATACTGATGCTCTGTGTAAGAAAGGACAAAGCCAGTTATACTTCCTTAGAAGGGCTGGCGTCCTTCAACATCTGCAACAAGATGCTGCAGATGTTCTATCAGACGGTTGTGGTGAGTGCCCTCTTCTACGCGGTGGTGTGCTGGGGAGGCAGCATTAAGAAGAAAGATGCCTCACGCCTGGACAAACTGGTGAGGAAGGCAGGCTCTATTGTTGGCATGAAGCTGGACAGTTTGACATCTGTGGCAGAGCGACGGACGCTAAGCAGGCTCCTATCAATTATGGAGAATCCACTGCATCCACTAAACAGTGTCATCTCCAGACAGAACAGCAGCTTCAGCGACAGATTGCTGTCACTGTCCTGCTCCACTGACAGACTGAGAAGATTGTTCCTCCCCCAAACTATGTGAGTCTTCAATTCCACCCGGGGGGGTAAACGTTAACATTATACAAAGTTATTGTCTGTTTTCACCTGCATTATTATCAATCTTTAATTTAATATTGTTTTTTGTATCAGTATGCTGCTGCTGGAGTATGTGAATTTCCCCTTGGGATTAATAAAGTATCTATCTATCTATCTATCTATCTATCTATCTATCTATCTATCTATCTATCTATCTATCTATCTATCTATCTATCTATCTATCTATCTATCTATCTAAAAAAAACAACGCTAACCTTTATAATTACCATACATTTACACCGGCTGTTACAGACCCAAATCAAATGTATGTTTCTATTCTAAAATAGTAAGAATAAGAGCAGTTCACTTCTCAAAATGGAGTCGTGCGGGATCGAACTCGTGACCTTTTGATTACCAGTCAGCAGCTCTTACCATTACACCACCAAAGCAGTCAGGGTAAAGACACATCAATGTCGCACCCTAACGTGGGTTCTTTTTCTGCAGTTATATTGAATAAAAGCACACTTGTTTTGTTATACTTGTACCTTTTATGAAAGTGTTTATTTGATATTTGGACTTCAGGCTTCACACATTATATGCTTCATGTCTACATTTTGTCAATTATTACTAAAACATGAAAAAAGTTTCTGTTTTAACGATGTGCTAAAAACGATTGTTGTAGACACGGAACACGCATGAAATGCATGTGTTCCAAATAACAATATAGTATTTACTCTAGTCTATACAACTCTAAGCAGCTGACACACAGGTAAACAGACTTGAGCTGAGAAAATTTTGAGCGGCGGTGGGGGGATGTGAAAGCAGGCTGCTTGCTGCTTATCGACATATCTAAATGACAAAAGACGCTGATGGAGAGGTGCAAAGGGATTTAAGGTGGGATGGATTTACGAGTTTTTTCGTAGGCTTTGGTAATTCTAGTGTTAAACGAGCCCTCTTTTGGCCAGAGGGCCTTTTGTTCTTTTATACGAGTTCCTTATGGAGGGGGACTTTTCACTCCAATATATCCACAGGCAACTCTTTTCCATCCATTTCAACTCCCTGCACTCTTGGGCTTCCTACTGCCAATCTTAAGTTGGGGTCTCTGTTTAAAATTGGTTTAATTTTGCACAGGATGTTTCTTACTGTGACCGCTGGCAGCACGTACCTCCCTACAGTGTTTCTCGGACACCAGTTTACTTCTCTCACTATTACACTGAGTTCAACGCCAGGATCTATCAGCACCTCCCCTGTTATTCCTTGTCCTCTTTCAAAGCTGCGAATTATTCCCTCCTGCAAATAGGGCTCTAGATGTCCTTCAAATGGGAGCACTACAAAGTGAAGCCTATTAGACTCCACCAATTCCTCCAATGTGTTTCCCAACTTTCTCACTGTCCAATTTCTTCCAATCAGTTTCCCAGTCTATATAGGGGCACTCTTCCTGAACCTTGCTCAAATTTGGTATTTCTGTAATAGCTCTCAGTACTCAGCTCTTTAGCACCCTCCGTTAATTCACATGGCTGGCCTACTGCATTTATGTGAAAATCCTCTTTCCAATAGTGTGTGTACACACCATGGGTTATTTGAAAAATCCTCTCAGCAATGCGCTCTTGTGCCATAAGTTTTTCTGCTTAACACTAGAATTACCAGAGCCTACGAAAAAACTCGTAAATCCGTCCCACCTTAAATCGCGTCTTAAATCCGTTTGCACCTCTCCGCCAGAGTCCTTTGTCATCTAAATGTGCTGATAAAACAAAAGCTACTAGCAGCCAGCTATTCCATTACCCCACCGACTTAAAATGAACTTCTCCTAGCTCAAGCCTTGCCTTGATTTGATTACCTGGGATTGAAGTGGAGTTTTACAGTGGAAATAATTCTAGCGTTATTTGGAATACACGCATTTCATGTGTGTTCCATTTCTATAGTAGGCTGTGCAAACACATTTTTAAAACAGAAACATTTTTCATATTCTAATAGTAAATGACAAAATGTAGGCATAAACTATATAACGTATGAAGCCTGAAGTCCATATATCAAAGAAACACTTTCACAAAAGGTACAAATAAGAGAACACGTGCGCTTTCATTCAAAAATATTTAAAAAAAAAAGCCGCGTTAGCATGCCGCATTGACATTCTTACTACAACTGCCGCGGTGGCGTAATGGTATCAGCCCGTGACTGCGAATCACAGGGTGGCGAGTTTGATCCCACACGGCTCCACTTCGAGAAATTAACTGCTCTTATTCTTACAATTTTAGAATAACAACATAAATTTGATTTCAGTCTGTAACAGCCGGTGTAACTTATGATACTGGTAAAGGTTAGCTTTTTTTTTTTTTTTTTTTTAATTCACTTTTCATTCTCGCAGTCGCATTCAGAATCAATCCATACAACCCCATCTGACACAGCTGGTTTCACATAAATAAAAGTGCACTTTTATTCAAGACTATAACCGAAGAATAAAGAAAGCAAGTTACAGTTGGTGGTTGATACGACAGCTTGCGTCGTGCAATGTTAAGAACTGCTGATTTCCGATCCGTGCTATATAAAATCATCACATTCAAATATGAACAGTTCCCACACACCCAAGGTCCGCCATTCCTACATTTACGACATGTGTACTTGTTGCAGTGTACACACCTCTCTGTGCTATGGTTCCTATTACAGTGAATGAGCACCTGACACTGTACTTTCTTCCCTGGGGGAAGCTGAGGTCTTAGAACGGAAGTTTGTTGATGCTGTATCTTCTTTTCTTTTTCCATCGCCTTTTCCTGTAAGAAGCGACGACGAAGTTCCTCTGCAAGGTGAGCCATGAACACTCTTCTTTTCTCAGTGGACCCCGTGCATGCCTTATACAGTACGTGTGCGTTCATCGCTGCTAGGTCAAGGATGTTGTAGAACACAGTAACCGGCCACCTGCGTGTTCCTGTTCGCACTGAACAAGCACGCGCCTTCTGGTCCATGATGTCAACGCCACGCTGGGGAAAAAAGAAAGACAAATATATGTGACATTTTGAAGAAATCATGTTATCACCAGAATAGCACCAGAATACTTCGTCACACTAATATTTTTTTCATTAGCATACCTTCATGTGGTTGTAGTCTGTGACCGTGTTTGGTTTTTTTTTTTTTATCTTGCCCAATCTCCACATCATGGTGCATTGTGCTGAGAATGCAGACAGACTTCATCTTTTTGGGCACATACACTGTCAGCATGGCACTGGGAGATCTAAACACCAGCGTGGAGAATTGTTCGTGTACTGAACTGACTTTAGCTGCAGGTGGAAGTTCCCGTCGCACTTTATTCGTGGTGCCAAGCAGAGTTGTATTGCGGTGCAGCAGTCTATTAGCCAGAGAAAGTGACGTGAAGAAGTTGTCTGTTGTTACGGTTCTGCCTTTGTCCAGAAATGGCTCCATAAGCTTTATGACCACAGACTCGGAAAGGCTTTCTCCCGTGGGACGACTAGGATCTTTTCCTAAATAAGGAGTGGCATTGCACATGTACTTTGTCTCCAAATCTGCCGCAATCCAAAAAGGCAGAACCGTAACAACAGACAACTTCTTCACGTCACTTTCGCTGGCTAATAGACTGCTGCACCGCAATACAACTCTGCTTGGCACCATGAATAAAGTGCGACGGGAACTTCCACCTGCAGCTAAAGTCAGTTCAGTACACGAACAATTCTCCACGCTGGTGTTTAGATCTCCCAGTGCCATGCTGACAGTGTATGTGCCCAAAAAGATGAAGTCTGTCTGCATTCTCAGCACAATGCACCATGATGTGGAGATTGGGCAAGATAAAAAAAAAAAAACCAAACACGGTCACAGACTACAACCACATGAAGGTATGCTAATGAAAAAAATATTAGTGTGACGAAGTATTCTGGTGCTCTTCTGGTGATAACATGATTTCTTCAAAATGTCACATATATTTGTCTTTCTTTTTTCCCCAGCGTGGCGTTGACATCATGGACCAGAAGGCGCGTGCTTGTTCAGTGCGAACAGGAACACGCAGGTGGCCGGTTGCTGTGTTCTACAACATCCTTGACCTAGCAGCGATGAACGCACACGTACTGTATAAGGCATGCACGGGGTCCACTGAGAAAAGAAGAGTGTTCATGGCTCACCTTGCAGAGGAACTTCGTCGTCGCTTCTTACAGGAAAAGGCGATGGAAAAAGAAAAGAAGATACAGCATCAACAAACTTCCGTTCTAAGACCTCAGCTTCCCCCAGGGAAGAAAGTACAGTGTCAGGTGCTCATTCACTGTAATAGGAACCATAGCACAGAGAGGTGTGTACACTGCAACAAGTACACATGTCGTAAATGTAGGAATGGCGGACCTTGGGTGTGTGGGAACTGTTCATATTTGAATGTGATGATTTTATATAGCACGGATCGGAAATCAGCAGTTCTTAACATTGCACGACGCAAGCTGTCGTATCAACCACCAATTGTAACTTGCTTTCTTTATTCTTCGGTTATAGTCTTGAATAAAAGTGCACTTTTATTTATGTGAAATCAGCTGTGTCAGATGGGGTTGTATGGATTGATTCTGAATGCGACTGCGAGAATGAAAAGTGAATTAAAAAAAAAAAAAAAAAAGCTAACCTTTACCAGTATCATAAGTTACACCGGCTGTTACAGACTGAAATCAAATTTATGTTGTTATTCTAAAATTGTAAGAATAAGAGCAGTTAATTTCTCGAAGTGGAGCCATGCGGGATCGAACTCGCCACCCTGTGATTCGCAGTCACAGGCTGATACCATTACGCCACCACAGCAGTTGTAGTAAGAATGTCAATGTGGCATGCTAACGCGGCTTTTTTTTTTTATATTTTTGAATGAAAGCGCACGTGTTCTCTTATTTGTACCTTTTGTGAAAGTGTTTCTTTGATATATGGACTTCAGGCTTCATACGTTATATAGTTTATGCCTACATTTTGTCATTTACTATTAGAATATGAAAAACGTTTCTGTTTTAAAAATGTGTTTGCGCAGCCTACTATAGAAATGGAACACACATGAAATGCGTGTATTCCAAATAACGCTAGAATTATTTCCACTGTAAAACTCCACTTCAATCCCAGGTAATCAAATCAAGGCAAGGCTTGAGCTAGGAGAAGTTCATTCTAAGTCGGTGGGGGGATGGAATAGCTGGCTGCTAGTAGCTTTTGTTTTATCAGCACATTTAGATGACAAAGGACTCTGGCGGAGAGGTGCAAACGGATTTAAGACGCGATTTAAGGTGGGACGGATTTACGAGTTTTTTCGTAGGCTCTGGTAATTCTAGTGTTAACTTTCCCACAATTTATATCCACGTTAATAAACCTGCACTATATTCCTTTCGTGAGTTTCAACCTTCCAATACTCACGCAGGACTTTTCATGTACGCTGATCCGCAGCTCCTGCTACTTTCTCTCGCTTTTCTTCCGCAATCTATAATTTTCTTATTTCTATTCCACTCTCAGTCCTCGCTTATATGAGCCCAATGAAAACTTCTGCACTATTTCTCCTCCTACAGCATTAAATCCAACTATTTTAACTTTTAGGCGCATATGTTTCTCCTCTTCTCACCTTGTACTTTTAATATCAATACAGCCCTTTATTTTTATGCACAAAAGCTATATACAATTCCTCTATATACTGTACATATTGTGACAGATAGAGGTCTCCGTGACCCCTTGAACCCTCAGACTAGACGTCAGACACCAGGTAAAAGTCCAAATAATGATTTATTAATAATAATAATTGTGCACAAAGCACCCTCCTCTCCACAATACTCAATAATAATAATAATAATAATAATCCTCCACACTCCCAGACACTTTGCCACCCTTCCTCCCAGCTCAGCTCAACATCTGGGATTTCCCATAGTCCTTTTATAGTCCTGATCCGGAAGTGTTTCGTCCTCTCTGTCCACGTGACTAGGAACACTTCCGGGTCATATAAAAACTCTTCTTCACCCCGTAGGCACGTCGTTTCTTCCTGTCATGTGATCATGACGCACCTCCAGGTTATAGGGCACATAAGAGTCCGACAACCTCCCTACAGCGACTCCTGGAGGCCCCCATGGTATCCAGCAGGGCTGTGCATATAAACTACAGAGTCCATGATGCCCTGCTGGAATTCGGGGCACGTTCATGCTGTCGGGAGAGCTCCTCCTGGCAGCCTGGGGGTGAGGGCCAGACTAGAAAGCCAGCAATCCTTCACAATACCCCCCCTTACCGAAGCCAACTGGGGCGAAGCGACCAGCCCCGCGAGGACGTCCTCCTCCAGGAGAACGCGTCAGCCGGGCCTCGGCTATGTTGTCTAGGTCCCCCAGAGAACCTTGGGGGAATGGTGTAGCGGTTATTCCTCCATTCCCCTGTCCTCCGGGGACAACTTTGCCAAACGTGGCCCGGTTGCCGACAGTTGTAGCACCGCCGTCGTCCTCCTAGTTGTCTCTCTTCCCGAGACCTGAAACATCTCGGGAATTCTGTCAGTTCCACCCTCTCCTCCGCTAAGGAGGGTTTTTCGGCCGCTTTGCTGCTCTCTGCCCGTTTCTTTACTTTGTCAGGAGACCCGCTTTTTATTTCGGGGATCTCCTGCTTACTCTGGGGCTTGTGCACAGCGTGAGGCTCTCTATGGAGAAGAGAGAGCCTCTTTGCTGTTTGCACGCCCGTTGTCCTATGTATTATAGGAGGCGGCGTCATTAGCACCACATCGTTCCGGGTAACAGCACTTTTCAGCTGCCCTGGTTTGATTGGCACTTCCTCCGCCCCTCCAATAACTAATGACAACTCCCTTATCACTTTATCAGGAGACTCCCGTTTCTCTTTTAGGATCTCCCTTTTAATCTGGGGCTTGTCCGCAGTTTGGATCTCTTTATTAACAGAAAAGAGTCCTTTTACTGTCTGAACGCCCTTTGACTTTACATTAACCCGAGGCGGCGTCTTCAGCACCTTATCGCCCCGAGAGACAGTACCTTCCAACTGCTCCGGTTTGATTGGCGCTTCCTCCGCCCCTTCTGTCCTTATCCCACACTCTTGTGTAGGGCTCGCAGTGGTTTGGCACCCGCTACTTATCAAACGCGGGCCCATTTCATACTGCGTCCCTATTTCATTATATACGGTACCGGTATTTCCTACTTGTACCGCCAAATCATATAACACGGGATGCTCTCGACCTAGTCGCGCAGGTATTCCTCCACCTTTCTAAAAGGCGCTTCGGCCGCTGCTCCCAGATCCCCAACGATCTTCTTTATCGTCGCCACAACCTGTAAGAAACTGTGCACAGGCTGAAGCAACTTCTCCAGCTCGTGCACGTCCAAAAAGTTATTTAATTCAGCCGGAGGTATGCTCAGGAGATCACTAGCCTTACCCTCCAGCTGGGAGCCAATGAGCACGTCCGCTGTCGGCACGTGCTCTGACGGGATTCGCGGAGGCTTCTGGGATTTGGAGCTTTCTTCGTCCGAGGGCCGGGTTGCCTTCTTTGGCAAACTGCCGTCTGTCTTTAATAATTTGTCGCCAGATCGAACAGCTACACCCCAGCCCTCCTTACCTTCTTGCGGGTTGAGCGGTGCTTTGCTCGCCACCCCCTTCCTTTTCGGAAAAACCAAGTCCGTCTTTTCCGGGTTGAAGACGTAAACAGTTGGACACTGACCTTCTCCTTCGGGGTGGGTCACGTGTCCGTCGCCAGCACCCGACATGCGGAAGTCTTTCTCGCTCGACTGCTCCACTGATGTGAGTGCACTACTGCCTTCTGCATTCTCTCCTGCCTCCCGCAGAACCTCCGGATGGACCCCTGGGAGGTATGTGCACGGGACAAAATGCGTTATTTTAAATAAGTTTTCAAATTCGCTCCCGGCACATACCTCATTTCCATCGTCCTCTTCCGGATGCTTCTCCCAAAGCACGTAGCCACTCCGTGGCTCATCATGAGAGCAGGCAATGTAGAGCCTTAGACCTCCGCTGTTGCTGGCGCTCTGCTTTGTCTTCTTCTTTCCCATGACGTCCTTGGTAAAGGTGAGGTTTGGCGATTTTTCTGCGTGTCTGGACGCTGCCTTCTCCGGGTTCTCTGCCCACAGTAAAATTTATTTATGTACAGGTCCTCTGCCAAATCGACGGCCAGAGAATCCTGCCGAGACTACGCCAACTGTGACAGATAGAGGTCTCCGTGACCCCTTGAACCCTCAGACTAGACGTCAGACACCAGGTAAAAGTCCAAATAATGATTTATTAATAATAATAATTGTGCACAAAGCACCCTCCTCTCCACAATACTCAATAATAATAATAATAATAATAATCCTCCACACTCCCAGACACTTTGCCACCCTTCCTCCCAGCTCAGCTCAACATCTGGGATTTCCCATAGTCCTTTTATAGTCCTGATCCGGAAGTGTTTCGTCCTCTCTGTCCACGTGACTAGGAACACTTCCGGGTCATATAAAAACTCTTCTTCACCCTGGAGGCACGTCGTTTCTTCCTGTCATGTGATCATGACGCACCTCCGGGTTATAGGGCACATAAGAGTCCGACAACCTCCCTACAGCGACTCCTGGAGGCCCCCATGGTATCCAGCAGGGCTGTGCATATAAACTACAGAGTCCATGATGCCCTGCTGGAATTCGGGGCACGTTCATGCTGTCGGGAGAGCTCCTCCTGGCGGCCTGGGGGTGAGGGCTGGAGTAGAAAGCCGGCAATCCTTCACAATATATATGTCTCAAAATTTTAGTTCTCACTCACACTTTGCACTAAGATTATTTCTAATCGTGCTTCCCTATTCTTGCCCTACAATTGGCTATTTACTTATTTTAAACTATTCTATTCCCTTTTCTGTCCCTAACACTAGCTCACACACTCCACCTGCCTCAATTCAGCCTTTCCTTCTTGCACCCCTAAGGCAAGCTGGAAGGGGTATTTTACAGGAATTTCACCTACACCTCGCAGCCCCCTTTCTCTAATCCAGGGTGGTATCTGTAAGTCTTTCACCTGAAGTCAATTCTTCCACTGAGGCGCTTAATATAAGTGCAGTTAGAAGGGGCTGTCAGTGCAATTAGTGCGCAATTACTGCTGCCTTTTCTTATGCTGTCCCACTCACGGTACACTGGGAGAACAATCTTGGCCATAGTAGGAAGCGATACTTCAGGAATTCCACTTCCCACCTATTCAAGGCTTGCCGTCATCACAGTAACCTTAGTATATGTAGGACTTACAACTGACCAATTCAGCCCTCCGTTCCCCTGGGACATAGCGGTATCCGTCAGACTACAGAAAAACTTGAGCCTTCAGTACTTTTGTGCACACACTTTCACACAATCACATTCACATTAGCTGTACAGCTTTTACACTTTTTATTTGAGTTTGTGTGCCTATCCCTTCATCCTTCCTTGTTCTTTTTAGAGATACTTTCTGCCGCTTTCTCCGTTGGATGGGTGGACGCTCTTTGAAACTTACACAAACAATTTTAGCAAAATATTACTTACCTTTCTAGATGGCCACCATAAAATGCACTGGAGATTCTCACCTTGAAAGAAGGCTCTAGGAGTCTAAGGATAGGCAAACAGAGTACTTAGTTTTATTGCAATAAACAATAACACGGATCTCAACCCAGTTAAGCCAAGCTGAGTTGAGTCCTGAACAAGCCAAAAGTTACAGTTTATATAATCATTTTATCATTTTGACCACGCTTGAAACAGCTCATTCACTGCTTATTCTGACTCCCAACTCCAGCTGGCCTCTTCCAGACTCTTTCTATATCCACCAATATTTCTCGTAACTTGTCACTCATTATCATTCATTGCTTCCCTTATTTCCTAACCAGCCCTCAACCGGCAGGTGCTTCTCTGACCTCGGGCTGTCTCCATTCATCATTGTCTCCCTTCTCTGTCCTTTTAGGTTATTAAATATTGGTGGTTTCCCTCTGTGCTCAATTAAAAAAGAAATATGGCATATGCCTTTATTTAACTATTTACTTGGCATACCTGACTTGTGTAAAAGTTCACCTTAAGTTTTAATGCTTATAAAAGTTCATACTAAGTTTATATCTACTTGTGCTCATACAGTAGACCCCTCAGTCATTCGCGGATTTTTCATTAGAACCTATCTAATAATTGTTAGCGGAAACTGCAAATATCCATCCATTATCCAACCCATCCATTATCCAACCCACTATATCCTAATTACAGAGTCACAGGGGTCTGCTTGAACCAATCCCAGCCAACACAGGACGCAAGGCAGGAAACAAACCCTGGGCAGGGCGCCAGCCCACCACAGGGCACGCACACACACACACACACACCAATCACACACTAGGGACAATTTAGAATTGCCAATGCACCTAACTTGCATGTCTTTGGACTGTGGGAGGAAACCAGAGCACCAGGAGAAAACCCACGCAGACGCAGGGAGAACATGCAAACTCCACGCAGGGAGGACCCGGGAAGCGAACCCGGGTCTCCTAACTGCGAGGCAGCAGCGCTACCCATTGCACCAATGTGCCGCCAACCGCAAATATCTTCCGAAATTTTGTATGGCTTTTATCGTGGCAATACTGCACTGTAGAGAGAACAGGAAGCAACTGTAGAGGAAAACACGGCTTGGGATGGTGAAAGTAGCCAATAGAATTTGAAACTGCAACTCCCAGCAGTGGCTCCGATTGGTCTTTTGCTGAGGGTGCTGGGGCTGTTGGGGTCAAAAGATGTCAGCGTGGCATTTAAAAAGGGGGCCGGTGACCAAAAGCAAAAAAAAAAGTTTTTGTAATTTGTGTTACAAGTTCCTGTCTGTCTGCCTTCTGTTGGGTTACCTGTACTTATTCATTTTGTCCTGGATCGTTTCGTGCATCTGGATTGCCTGCCGTCTGCCTGTGTACATGAGGACTGTAAGTGGATTCATGGCCATCCTGCTCCTGCAAAGAAAGGAGCGCTCCTGAACCCATCCACCCGTCTTCACCATTTCAGGAACTAGCGGTAGGACTATCTTTACATTCCTATTCAACGTGCATAACTCTGGACTATCTATTTTTATCATTACATTTCATCCGTTGCCATTTTTCATGAACGTTTTTCATGATTTACTGTGTGTGTTTTGTTTGTGCTCTGTTTTATTTAATGTGTAATCGCTGTAAGGGGAACAGGGGTGGTATCGTTGTTTTCATTTATTTCATTTGTTTTCATTACCTTCTTTATTTGCTGTTTGATTACCGGTTTGCTTGGTTTTGTCTCTGTTTGTGAGTGCGTATGGGTTGGCCCAAGGCTGGGTGTGTCCCTGGAATCTCCACCATAAAAATAAATAAATTGCTGTCTTCTTGACGGTGTGAATCTTAGCGGCACTGGACCGCTACAGCGTTATTCATTTCTCCTTGCTGCTGATTGACTGTGATGCATCCCCAACTGAGTGTTCTTCTGTTTTCCGTTTTGTTCCTTTTAACCCTTAAACTGCCACAACCGGCTATAGTCGTTTCCCAGTGTCATTTGCGAGCACACAGGAGCTGACAAGTCAGTGCTGTACATTCATTGAGCAGCCAGCTCATGACCACTACCAGCCCCTTGTGAGCAGGGGGCTGAATGCACCCCTAGAAGACACGGACGCTCCTCAAAAAACCCCTCTTAAAAAATGCTTATAGATTACTTTCACATTGTTCCCTTACTTGCTGGGCTTACTTGCGGCTGCTCTGTCGCGTGATATGCTTCTCGTGTGATGCTACGCATACTTAAAAACCTGAACAGCACCTGTCCTTTTTGGCTGATTGCTTTGTTTCTCTCTCTTCCCCCAGACATCCTCTGTTCCTGTTGGGGGTTCCGCTCCCGTTGTGCTTCCCTATGATGTTTGTCTATTCTTTAATCGAGAACTAACTGCATACTGAGCTCGTTTTTACTTCTGACAGAGACATGTTTGTTTGAAGTGTTTGAATAAAGTTCCTGTCTCTACAATCTCCTGTGTTTCAGTGAAATTCTGTGACCCAAGCGTGACACACTGCAGCCTCACTGTCCCTGGGATTGAGCCGCTGCACTAGACTAGCCTACCAGCATCAGCACTTACTTCTGTGTGCTTGAGTGCAGCCAGTTCAAGCGCAGTTGGCTCGGTGATTTACTGAGTTTCATTACCAGTGTGTAAAATGATTAGTGTCGCAGTAATTGTGATGCTCTTTGCATGAAAAAAATGTGTTCCATTAAAATTTCATTTTTTCTTTGTTAATTGTGATGTTTACTTAAAGTGCAGCAAAAAAGTATTTGGCGTCCAGGGATGCATTAACCCCTAAGTATGTGGCAGTTTAAGGGTTAAAGCATCAAGATGCTGCCGAAACGCCCTGCACCTTCTAAGGCTTCTGGCAATGAAAACGCGTGTGCATGAATTACAGTACATATAGCAGTAACATCGGTATTTTACATTCTAGCACTGTGGGTGACACATCAGTACAGTACTGTACAGTATACAGGTTTACCTTTACATTGTTTTTTTAGATAATGTATTAAGCTGAGTTTGAAATTAAATTAAAGTGTTTTGGAGGCATACTTAGGGTTTAAACTATAAAAATAGGCATTTTTTTAACCACATCCAAAATTTGCGGTTTTTCACAATTCGCGGGTGCTCTAGGAGCGTAACCCCCCTGAATTTTGGGGGTGTACTGTACATGACATCTTATTTTCTATACAGCTAAGTGAGTTTTCTGTTTCCTCAGTAGTGGAGCCCTTACCCCGACACCACCTTTAACTTCTGGGATGCTCTTTGCATGAAAAAAATGTGTTCCATTAAAATTTCACTTTTTCTTTGTTAATTGTGACGTTTACTTAAAGTGCAGCAAAAAAGTATTTGGCGTCCAGGGATGCATTAACCCCCAAGTATGTGGCAGTTTAAGGGTTAAAGCACCAAGATGCCGCCGAAACGCCCTGCACCTTCTAAGGCTTCTGGCAATGAAAACGTGCATGCATGAATTACAGTACATATAGCAGTAACATCAGTAGTTTACATTCTAGCACTGCGGGTGACACATCAGTAAAGTATACAGATTTACCTTTACATTCTTTTTTTAGATAATGCATTAAGCTGAGTTTGAAATTAAATTAAAGTGTTTTGGGGGCATACTTAGGGTTTAAACTATAAAAATAGGCATTTTTTTAACCACATCCAAAATTCGCGGTTTTTCACAATTCGCGGGTGCTCTAGGAGTGTAACCCCCCTGAATTTTGGGGGTGTACTGTACATGACATTTTATTTTCTATACAGCTAAGTGAGTTTTCTGTTTCCTCAGTAGTGGAGCCCTTACCCCGACACCACCTTTAACTTCTGGGCTGGACAGACACACACACTTCCATGTGTAGACGTTTATATTTAAGATATTGTATTAGCCAGTTTCTTCAATCATCCCCCCTGGAACATTCTGCTTGTTTACTCAACCATTTCAGGAGTCTCTTCTTGACATTTCTAAAACAAATGTTTATATATTTCAGTGTTCACTGAAAACCAAAATATTAACTATTGTTACCCCCAAATTATTCTCTCACAGAGACAGGGACATTTTTAAAGTATCACTAAAAGTCTGAGTCTATTTTCCTAATTTAAGACCAAATGTGCCCACACCTTTGGGGCTAAAAAGTAAAAGATTCCTGCCATAGCAGAATTTGGGGAAAAATGGAAATGAGTGTAAATTATTAATACCTCAGATAATTACATAAATCAGTAATATTAAACATGGAAAATCAATGTCAAACAATAACATTTATCAAAGTCCCTTTTCTTTATCTGAAGACAAAATCCTCCATGAGAAATGCTGCAACTGTTTTTTCCTTTGAGGAAAAAAACAAAATTGCAATTTGTGCTTCCATAATTGCAGTTTTTTCTCCCATAATGTGCTGGTCAGTAATTTGTAAAGATGTTTGGTGAATGGCAATTCTGAAGAGAAGTAGTTGGTAACAAAACATGTATAACTCATTATTCTGGGTTAACTTAATAACGTCTAAGTATGATGATATTGTTAACAGCTATTTGATCAATGTCATATTTTCCCATTGTGATAATTAACTAATACCTGTCTTAGTTAAAAATGTACACTTTCCTGTAATTCATCTGCAACCAAACTATTTAATAGTACCATTGGTGGTGACACAGACAGCACAAGTATTTACCTCAAAAACTTAAAAAACGTCAAAACTTGACCAGAGATAGAGTCCTCAAACACAACCATGCTCTTAAACTGAGTTTAAAATTTTCTGCCGCCAACTAGGATCTTTGGCTTGTATTCAGAAACTGCACAGCCACCAACTCTTTGTATAAGATATTCCATCTCTGTTTGTGTCCAATTATGACTTTGTTTGGCTATCTTCTATAATTCTTAGGCCAAATAAGCCATAATATTAATCATTTGTCCTGTATTGCCACCAACAGCTGCTAGTTTAAACTATGTCTCTATCTATGATAAAGGATTAAGACATTTTGACCTAAGTGTCCCTATTCCTAAAACACTTGTTATATATCATCTCATAAGTTTACTGTTATTCCTCTGAATTAACAAACTGTTAAGAAAATGTTAACTATTTATTCTATTATTAAAATCAATATCCAATAATGCTTAAATTGGACTGACTTTAACTGATAATGGTATTTCAGTACTAATGTGATGATAGTCTCTAATGCAATACCAAATATAATAATCATGAGATACATTCTGATTAATAGTTCAAATTACATACACGCATTAATCCTTAAAGGTGACTTGCTTATTATTATCCCTCTCTGGTAAGGCTTGTTTTTCCTTGGAGTCAGACTATCCATTTGTGTACAAATTTTTGGTACAGCCCAATCTCCAGGTTCAAATTCAAGTGCTGTTATTTCTGATGTGCTAGGAAAAGCAGCTTTTACCTGCAGGTGTAAAAACATGAGTGTTTTGCTCAAAGTTAGTCAGTATTGCAATCTACAATTGGTAAATATTACTTACGGAAAATAATGTCTTATGAGGTGTTAGGCCTGGTTTGTTGCTGGTACCTCTTATCAACAATAATGCTAACAGTAAAACAGATTATTATTTTTTCCAGTCTCTGTTTGTATCTTGGACAATTTGCTTTTTATGAATTCTGAAGGTGGTAAGCCCAATGTTCAACTTTCCTTTCAATTTGTCTGCTATAAAATAAATCCTTAAATGAGAAAAAATCCTTTATTGTTGTATTCAGTTTGGAAGTGTTTGCAGACTCCACTCAATTGAAAACACATCCATCATAGCAAGTAAATCATCATAATATAAAATAAAGTCAATCTTAATAAGGGAAAGAACATTCAGTTGTCTAACAATATTAAAACTATTGCCACATAACTTTTGCTGCTATGAAAATAGCTTCAAAAAGTAAAATTAATTTATTATAAAACATAAAATCCCCCTTTATTAACAATTGTGTCAATTTTACCGTTATTATTTTATTTTTAGAGTAAATGTGGAGTGAGAAGAGGTCAGTAAACACCATCAAACTGATGCTGTTAATATAACAAGTTGATTAAGAGACATATTCTCCTACAGAGAACACAAATACGTCTGGGGATGGGAAACAACAACAAAAGAAAAGTGAAGGCTAATGTAGAGGTTATTAGATAAAGAGCCATGTTCTATGATGGTTCTTGTAGAGATTAAGAAAATTGTACCTTCCCCTTAATGGATAGCAATATAACACCAGTGTCCTCCAGAGAACATCTATCAGTCAGCATAGAAGTCAAGGAAGAAATCCACAGTCTGGATTGGTAAATTCTTAATTATTTTTAGAAATGAGATCAAAATATACTAAGACAGTTAGGCTCCATATTCCCTTTCTCATTTTTCTAATTACAGAATATTGCTCAAATATGTGCAGTCTGAAATTTTTAATCATTTACAAAACAAATTTACATTTTACTTTGTCTAAGACTAGCATGGTGTTTTATATAAATTATATTTTAACATTACACATTACACATAACGTCCCTTAAATTATTTAAAAAGTTACTTAGATCAGTAGAAATTATCTTCCATCCATTTTCCAACCCGCTGAATCCGAACACAGGGTCACGGGGGTCTGCTGGAGCCAATCCCAGCCAACACAGGGCACAAGGCAGGAACCAATCCCAGGCAGGGTGCCAACCCACCGCAGAGAAATTATCTTGAACTCTATTAATATCTCCTAACATGTTGTCTTGAAACCAAAAAAGTTTCTTTATAAATAAATTGACACATACATTTCTACCTATGGCTTTAGAATTTAACAAAGTGTGTAGAATGTTACAATAGGGAGTAAAACTGAACCTTCCATCAGCTGACAATTAGGTGAAGTGATTGGCAAACAGCATTTGTTTAACTGAATAATTATCTAAATAATCTGCTGATCAGAGAAACAAAATATTTTTTTTCTCTGAAAAAAGAATAATATGATTTTACACAATGAAAAAAGGGTCAGATGCAATTGAGAGTTGTGCTCAGAGGTCAGAACTGTTCCAGGTGTTTTAGATCATTGAGTTTGCTTTTTTGTATTTTTGTAATAAAAGACAATATGAGAAAGAAATATGACAAGTCTAGATGAGTAAGAATAAGAGTAAGCTACTGTATGCTGGGTTGGCATAAATCCTGAGACTGATGGGGCTACTTTAATAATGATATGTAGATGATTTTAGAATTGGATGCCTAATAGCTAAAGACCATTCATCCTACATTAGTTTTATTGATTTGGAATTGATTGGAATTGTAAGCAGGTCTGCACTTTAATATTGCAGTGTACATATTAGACTATATGCATTAGTAAGTTTCACAAGACCGTGGGCTGTTAAGATATTAATGTAGCAGTATTGTTAGATTAGATTGGATTAGATAATTTATTAATCTCGTGGGAATTATATTTTTTTATCTTTTTAAAAAATTTGGAAATCTCAGGGGGTTGATACTCTGTGATGTGAATTGCCAAATGTATAAGTTGAAATCACAACTCTTAATTTTAAAAGTATTTTTATCTTATATATAAAATTATATGCATCACTAAAAATGCCACACTTTAAGTCATATAAAAGTGTGTTCTCAACAACTAAAAGACAGCATTAACAACAATCATACAGTTTCATGATTTGAAAGAAATATGTACCTCAGCTGCAATCAAAAGTACATATCCATGGGATATACAGTATAAAAGTATGTTATTAATGAACTTTTGTGATTTCAGGATAAGCTACTGGCACTGTACAAACAAATAACATAAATAAAAAATACAGTTATTTTTCTTTTTTCCCAATTACAGCTGGGCTGACTGGAGGTTATACATTGACGAGAGATACCACTTATTGAAAAGCTATGGTTCTCGCTCAGCAGGAAACCACTTACAGATTATTTATCCAAAAGAGAGGTCTTACATGCCTGCTGAGAAAAAGATAAGCTTAGTTCTGACAAAAGTGATGTGTACAGTCAGTTATTTTTCTGTGAACCTTTTTCATCACATGAGGTTTTAGACTAGCATTATGCTGCTTCCATGTCATATATGTCATTCAAAGGGAATATAAGGCATAGATCTCCAGATGTTTGTAAAGAATACATTTTGTCCCAAAAGAAAAAAAATGATAAAAAGGTACGGAAGACTTGCTAATGAAGGGGCTTGAAATCCCCTTACTCAGCAGCAAAGTAAAGGAATTTAAAAGAATAAAAGCTTTTTAAGACTAGTGCCAAGTCACATTTGCTATACTAGAGGCAATATAAATATTTAGATATAACTTTATTTGTCCCCAGAGGAAAATTTGACTGTGGTATGCCAGATAGACAGTCCTATATCCAAGTGAGGAGACAACAAAAGAAGCTACATGCAGGAAAAACAGCAGGACTGGATGGAGGCAGTACTCAAACTCTTAAGGCCTGTGCTCAAATGAACAAAGCTGGCAGCACTGTGAGGATTATATTTTTTGATTTCTCCAGTGTATTCAATATTATCCAGTCATCCCTGTTAAGAGGTGAGCTCAGGGATATGAAGGTGGATGAATCTATGATGTGCCGGATAATGGACTGTGTCTCTGATACAGATTTCAGCAACACTGGTGTATCACAAGGAACAATCTAGCCTAATATTCTGTTCACTCTGCACAAGTTTGACTTATAAATATAAAACCAGGTCATGTCACTTGCAGAAACTTTCAGATAATTCTGGATTTATGGGATGTATCATTAAGGGGGATGAGACAGAGTATATGGGCCAGGTGAAGAACTTTGATTCTTGGTGCAAAAATAATTCTTTGCAACTTAACATTAGCTAAACCAAAGAACTGGTTACTGACTTTCACTATACCAGAGAGCCTCGGCAGCTAGTCACTATTTGGGGTGTGGATGCAGAGGCAGCACAATACTGTACATACACATGGTGTGCTGAACTAGTAACATCATTTCAAGAGAGGTCCACCGACTCAACAAGCTAATTATTAGGACAGACTCGGTTATGGGGTACACTCTGGGTCACCTGGAGGTAGCAGCGATGGATAGCATTAAAACAAAACTGAGTGTCTTTATGAACAATGGTGCACATTCTCTTTCTGACACACTAACTCTGAGTTCTTTCAGTCAACAAATCATTCAGGAGAAGTGTGTCAAGAAATGCTACTGGGGCTCTTTAATATCAATAGCAACACATCTGCATAATACCTCACTGTAACTGTTATAGCGAAGTCAGGAGTTTTCTTTCTTTTTAGTCGTTTTGGTGTTTGTCCTCACCATAGTTTGTGTGTGAATATTTATTAATTTTACTGCTAAACTAAATTCTACTGGTACTCAATAAACGTAAGGGATATTTAAATTAGAACAATCTTCATTGATAGCAAATAAAACAAAGAACTTTTTAAAGTATGTTTTGTTTTTATCTTCTGGTCTCTTCACAAAAAGTACAATATGGTTGCTTCAACAGTATAATGAAATTGCACTGGTACAGACATTTTGGAAAAAGGGAAAGAAGGGATGTCTCAGAACATGTAAGACAGCAGACATAGAAGAACTGAAGAAGACAAATCTGCTGAATCTCTTCACTGCTTTGCTCAAATTGTTACATTGTGATATTCAATCACATATGTATATCATATTAGGTTTCTTGTCAAACTTTATTTCTTTTGATTAAGGATCCCACATTTCTATTTGTACTTAATAAAAAGCAACAGACCAGAATTCAGGCAGTTTTATTTTTTATTTACAAGAAGAGAAAAGAACAATTCAGAGAAAGTGTCTGCCAGTAAAAATAAATGTCATAAATTAATAATTATAAAATGTAAAAAAAAATTAAAATCTAGTCACTGCTTTATTTCGTTCAATAAATTAGGCATTATTATTCAGTCTATTGTATTCCTCATGGCAGACTTCATTCTGATCTATGCCATGCATCCATTACAAGTGCAATATACAATTTTGTACAGCCAGATTTAATGTCACGTTCAGTGTCACAAGCCATAAAGAAGCAGCTCTTTGGATTGAAACAAAAATTCAAAAATTACAGATGAATTGACAGTTTGGAAATTATGCTAAGTAAATTAACTAATGGGCGGCACGGTGGCGCAGTGGTAGCGCTGCTGCCTCGCAGTAAGGAGACCCAGGTTCGCTTCCCGGGTCCTCCCTGCGTGGAGTTTGCATGTTCTCCCCGTGTCTGCGTGGGTTTCCTTTGGGCACTCAGGTTTCCTCCCACAGTCCAAAGACATGCAGGTTAGGTCGATTGGCGATTCTAAATTGGCCCTAGTGTGTGCTTGGTGTGTGGGTGTTTGTGTGTGTGTCCTGCGGTGGGTTGGCGCCCTGCCCGGGATTGGTTCCCTGCCTTGCGCCCTGTGTTGGCTGAGATTGGCTCCAGCAGACCCCCGTGACCCTGTGTTCGGATTCAGCGGGTTGGAAAATGGATGGATGGATGGAAATTAACTAATAAAAGATATCTCATAACCAATAGTGTTTGACATATTTTCAATTTATTTTAACTGAAAACATTCAGCTACTTTACTCTTTCATCATTGCTCATATTTGCACTCCTGGAAAAGGCTTCCTATGTATTTGTTTTACAGAGACAAAAACTACACAGAGTATTTCAGATTATACCTCATGTATGACATGTTGCATGTTGATAATAATAATAATAATAATACATTTTATTTATATAGCGCCTTTCCCATGCTCAAGGCACTTACAGAATATAATAAAGAACGGCAGCGTATACAGTATATAGCATTGTACAAACCAGATAAATAAATAAAGAAGATTAAGACAGTGAATTCTGAAAAAAAAAGAAACAGACAACATAATTGATGGTCTAGCACACACACACAGGTTACATTAGCATCTTGACAGAGAAGTAAACTGAGAGAAGGGTAATAAAGTCAAGTAGAGCTATAAGCCTTCCTGAACAGATGAGTTTTGAGTTGTTTTTTAAAAGAATTCATGGAGTCAGCTGACCTGATTAATTTTGGTAGGTCATTCCAGAGTCTGGGCGCTATACAGCTGAAGGCCCTGTCACCCATGGAGTGTAGATTAGTGAGGGGCACAACAAGATTACCAGAATCAGAGGACCTTAGTGGGCGGGCAGGCACATAGTGATGGAGAAGGTCACTGATGTAGTTTGGCGCGAGGTTATTTAAGGCTTTGTAAGTTATTAGTAGGATTTTATATTCGATTCTGTAAGACACAGGGAGCCAGTGGAGACGGAGCAGGATGGGTGTGATGTGCTCGCTGCTGCTGGTTCGAGTAAGGACTCTTGCAGCTGAGTTTTGAATAAGCTGGAGCTGTGATATAAGATTAGAAGGGGCACCTGCCAGTAGGGAATTACAATAATCGATGCGGGATGTGATAAAAGCATGGACAAGTTTCTCAGCGTTACAAAAGGAGAGGAAGGAGCGAACACGGGATATGTTACGGAGGTGAAAGTAAGAAAGTTTCTTAATGTGATTTATGTGGGCGGAATAAGAGAGGGAGGAATCAAAAATGACACCAAGATTTTTTACAGTAGAGGCAGGTCTGATGAGATCACTGCCAAGATAGACTGGGAAGGAGCTCATTTTATTAAGTTGCATTTTAGTCCCAATTTGCAGGAGTTCAGTTTTATTGCAATTTAGTTTTAAAGAGTTCTGCTCCATCCAGGTTTTAATTTCACTAAGGCAGGTTGTGAGCTGAGAAAGCTCTGATGAAGTTCCACTTTTAACATTGAAATAGAGTTGAGTATCATCTGCATAAAAATGATAACCCAGTCCTATAGCTACGGATAATATGGCCAAGGGGAAGCATGAAAATACAGAAAAGCAGAGGACCGAGGACAGAGCCTTGAGGGACTCCTTGTGTGACTGGCGCTGAGCTGGATCTGCTCTTGCCAAGACTAACAAACTCTTGCCTATCAGTTAGATAGGACTTGAACCACTGGAGGGCAGTGCCAGAGATACTCAGCATGTTCTCCATTCTGGACAGTAGGATGTCATGTCTGACAGTGTCAAATGCTGCACTGAGGTCTAACAGAATTAATATGCTGGTTTGTCCAGAGTCTGCTGCCATGAACAAATCATTGGTTACCCGTAGCAGAGCAGTTTCACAGCTGTGCTGCGCCCTGAAACCAGACTGAAAGGGTTCCATCAAATTATTGGAGGTTAGGTAATTGGTGGGTTGGGAAGCTACAACACGCTCAAGAACTTTTGACAGGAAAGGTAAGTGGGAAATAGGCCGGAAATTGTTAAGATTGTCAGCATCAAGACCAGACTTTTTTAACATTGGGGTTACAGAAGCAATTTTAAAAGTGAGCGGCACAGAGCCAGTGTCAAGGGATGAGTTTATTATTGTTGTAACAGTCGGGATTATGGCATGAAGGCATGATTTAAGTAGTGTGGTGGGGATGGGGTCCAGTACACAAGTAGTCGGCCTCATCTTACAAAGCAGGTTATTAACAGACGCAGATGTGACTGGTGAGAACTTAGAGAAGGAGCTGGATGGAGTGGGAAAACAGGGAGAGATATAAACAGATGATGTATTTATGTTAGTTGAATTATTTAGATCATTAATTTTGTTACAGAAAAAGTGGAGGAATTCCTCACAGACTTCAGTAGAAGAGGTATTTGGGCCAGATGCGGGTTCGAGTAGTTTATTAACTACAGAGAACAGAACCCTTGGGTTATCGTGGCCACTTTCTATTATTCTGCCGTAATGGGTGTTCTTGGCAGAAGTTAGTGCTTCTTTGTAAGCTCTTTGGTGGTCAGAGAAAGCCTGGATGTGCACGGTGAGGCCAGTCTTACGTGACATTCTCTCAAGGCGTCGGCCAGCTGCTTTCATAGATCGCAATTCTGAGTTATACCAAGGAGCTGAACGTTTAAAGGAAACCTCCTTATGTTTTAAAGGAGCTGTTTTATCTAATGCTGAATGAAGGGCTGAGTTATAGTGGTCAACAAGACTATCTAGTGTTGGTGGAATAGGTGAAGACAGTAAAAGATCAGAAATGGATCCAGAAAGGATAGGGGGACAGATATTTTTAAGGTTTCTGTAAGAAATTTGTCGTTTACAGGTAAGAGGAGGGAAAGGCAGTGAAACAGTGAAAAATACTGCTTTATGGTCAGAGAATACCATTTGTAATTTTACTAATATTTTACTTCTTATTTATAAAACTTGACATTTTGTTTACATTTAATTTTATTAGGAACATATTTGTTTTTGTCTATATTCTGTCTTGGTACATCTGTAATGATTCTGATGATTCCAAGGTATGAATTATAGCCAATCCATCTCTCCATCATCTTTGCCAAGTACAGGCCTGGAAGACCCTTTCCTGGCAACTTTGGGTGTAAAGCAATTATTAGTTCCAGATGGGGGTGCCTGTTTATTGTTATATGCAATTGTTGAATATAGTCCACTGTTGTAAATTAAGCTAACACACAGGTTGTTGGGATTTGTTGAGAAAAAGTGGAGCGCCAAGAGAAACACTTGTGCAAACACATGGGGAACATGTAAATGCCAACTTGCCCAGCTTTTTATTTACAAGATTTTAATGTGCTTAAAATATAATCAATAGTCATTGTGAATTATGCTTTTAATTTTTAGGCAATGTATCATTTTGCTTATGCAGGCAGGCTTCAGGTTACAAATGCATTTTATTTCTGCAGATGTTTTCAACCTGATTATGTATCTAAGTCGAAAGTTGCACTGAAAAATGTTTATTGATGGAAAATTGACAAAAATACTTAAAGGTTTAATTATTTATTGTACAGAAAAATATTTTAAACGTATTTATAATGTGACTGTGGAAAACAGTTGATGAAATGGGGAATGTGTGGTGTTCAGCCTTCCATCAAGACAAGTCTGCACAAAGCAACACTAATTCTTCATAAACATAATTTATTTACATGTTACTGGCCTCTAGCCTAGGGGAACCGGGGCCAGGTACAAGCCACTGTTGCTACAGGGGGTAGCCACAGTGACATACTGTCAAAAGCATAAAGGAAGCAGGCAGCAGTCACGAGTCTCAGACAATACTTCTCTGTTCTACTTTATTCTCATTTACCCAGCAATATATAAATGCTTCAGTCTCTGCATAGATCAACATGACGATCAGTTAAACAATGGTGCATGCCAATTTCTTCTGTGGAACAATAGTGTAAACAAATTTACTTTGGTAAAACAAAAGTATTGTTTTCAGCTATCAAGAAGTACCTGATTAGAAACCAATGTCCCCAGAACTCGTTAATTTTCAAAGGAAGCTGGCAGTTCTGTATCACCATATTGTATGTGGTAAGATACTAATCAAAGCAGTCTGATTAATCAAAACAGGTGACTCTTTTGCAAGACAGGTAAATATTCATTTCCAAAGCCATCAACAATAACCTGTAACAGAATTTTCTAGGAAAGTTTCCCTTTTTGAAACAATTCATTCCAACCCAGTATGTACAGTGTATAGTATATATGGTTTTATTGCATATGTTTTATGTAATAAAAATGTACATTATAACAATGAGCTGAATAAAAATTTCTAATTTTCTAATTTTGATCATATAACTTCTGCGGAGACTCTGTTCCTAGATTATAAGTGAGTTCAACTCTCATAATGGAGGGTATAGTGATTTACCATCTGCTTGTATGCTGTATGTGTGTTCAAACCTAGTACTATCACACAAATTAGCCTTGATTTAGTGGAGTATTAATTTATCTACAGTGAAGTGTTTTGATTGTTAAATAATAAGTTAGAAGTGCATTAATGGTGTAATATTTCTTTCCCAGTAGGAGGTGGAGGGCCACTTGGCCTAGATCTCAAGGACTATGACTAGTGATAAGCGAAATGATTTGCGTGAAATTGAATTTGCAGTGAACTTGCTCCACAGAAAAATCTGCAAAATAAATTGTGTTATAAGTGAAGTTTGTTCTATGAACACATACTGTATATTTTCATATTATCTGCAGCCTTGTCCTCAAGGTGCACAAACATGGCCAAGTTTGTTCTGGTGCAGAATGTGGAAAGGGTGCATGACTAGAGATCACTTACTTTGGAAGAACTATGGGAGTTGAGGGTCAACTGCTAAAATCCATTGGCCTTGGTATGTGGATGATAATGAGCCTCCAAAGGTATTCTGTCTGGGGTTGGCTTACAGAGTTTTGGAAACTATAGATTGTGTTACCTATGATCCCAAATAAGTTGTGCGAGGTGGAACCGACAGTGTGAATGCATAGGCAGACATGGTACAAAGCAGATGAGAGTGCATGAAGCTTCATGGAAGGAGAAAAAACAAGTTGGGGCAGCACTGAAAGGCAGCAAAGGAGGAAGATAGCAGTTCCAGCTGAAGAATGACATTCCTGGAGAATTTTTCCTTGCTTCTCACACAAAAAAACCCCCAAAAAACTAATTCTACTGAATTTGAATTTCACAATTGGAAAACCACATACAACACAAAATTTAGGGGCAATTAAGCAAAGCTGCAGTTTCAATCATAAATAACTGTGATTGTACCTGACTTTTTCCTCCCACTTTATGTTACAACTATCTATAGAATCATCAGAGGTTTATTTTCTAAAGTGATACTGCAAGACTAGAGTTTTTGGTTTCCTCAGTGATGAACAGTGATGAACAGATATTGGTAGATTCCACTTATTTTAATCACTTTGAAATTGCTTTGTCTTAGTTTGTCTTTAAAGAAATCTTTAAATGTATGTATTATTTATGTAGTAATTTGTAAAGTTGTACTGCATTTTACCTGTAAACATGTTACAAGGATCTGAGCTTGCAATCAGGAAAGTGCACTATACAAAATTAAATTATTTTATTAGCTTTGTTAACTTCATGCAGTAATAGACTAAGTTACAGAACAGTCATTATTGTGTTTTTAAGTCTTATTTTTTGATTGACTTTATTTTATCATGTTCTATTGACATCTAGTGGTATGTTCAGTGTGGTATACTGGGTCTTTTGAATAAAGCACATACTGATGCCCCATCAATCCTCCAATAATTAGCTTGCATTTTATCCACACATAAGGAATTGTAGCTTATTTTACACTACAGAACATACCGTGTTTCCCCGATAATAAGACAGTCTTATATTAATTTTTGCCCCAAAAGATGCACTATGGCTTATTTTCAGGGGATATCTTATATTTATTCATGTGCAACAATATACATTTATCCAAATACAATCATGTCATCTTCTTCTGGAATATCATCATAACTCTCCACATTCAAACCCTGAATTTCAGCCTGAATTTCTTACTATGCTTTTAGGATCATCCAGGATCGATGTGCATGCTTCGATGTTTGATGAATGGTTTGATGTGGTGAAGAAAAATGCCAACATACAACTGCATTCGTGGTGCTTTGATATTCAAGCATCACATATTCCCCCAAGTAATGACACGATACATTTTAAAAGTCTCACATACCATTTTCTGTGCTGTCTTATTTATTTATTTGCACCTTTACAACACCATCAGAATGCATGGTGGCGTATTTGAGCCACAGAAAAAAAGAAAATAAGGACATAATGAAAATGTTTATTTTGTGATTAAATTGGAAATGTCAGCTTTAAACTTGAAATGTCCTCTTTAATCCTGTAGTTTACTTGGTCATTAAAGCAGACTGTCGTAAATGTCATCTTGAAACCGACCCAGTTGTTAAATTGCTACGCGCTTCTGGGGCTTCCTCCTGACCAGACAGCAGCGGCAAGCAGCATTGCCACACAGAACACATTAAATTTATAATATTCCAGCTCTCTGCACATTTAGAATTCTTAGATTTATACTTGATATCACTTTCATGATGAAATGCATTAAAATATGTATGTTACATTTTACAGATAAAATCGTTAACTTTGTTTCAATAATAAATACTGCTAATAGTTTTACATATGGGATGGTGGCAGAGCAGTAAAGCTGCTGTCTCACAGGGAGTTATGTCCCTTGTGATCCCTGCCTGGAGTTTGCATGTTTTCCTGGTGAGTTTCCACAGTGTGCTCAGTTTTCCATCCAAAGATATGAAGGTTTGGGGATTTGGTGATGCTACAATGATGCCAGTGTATGTGTGTGCTTGTGTTCACCTTGCAATGAGCTGATGCCACATCCAGAGATTTTGTTTCTGTCTTGCACCGATGCTGCAGGAATGGGCATATCCCCGAATTGATGGATGTAATCATTAAACATCCTTTTCAGAGATACTGCGGCAAGGTGTCCCTGGAATTTAATGGATGTTTCGGGCACACACGTCACATTGCATGATGTATAAACCTGGCCTTAGGCGCCTTACTTTTCAGCTGAAAATCATGCTAGGGCTTATTTTTGGGATAGGTCACGGTAGTTGGAACCCCTTTAGTGAACCACTAAAGACTAAGCTTCACCAAGTAACAATATTGGAGGTATCACGCAAAGAGGATCATGAGACATGATTCAGGAGAAGATATGCGTTGCAGAAGACAAATCAAAGCAGAAAAGGAGAGAAGACCTGAGCTCTCAAGATGAGTGGTACCTGTCTTTATCAGTTATTTGGTGGTATGTCTCTCAGACTGAAATTTGCTTAGTTTATGATATGCTTCAGTCTCCAGCTTAATGGCTCCTCACTGAATGCAACAAGTGCAAGCTGTGCAGAAAGATGGGAACTCTGTAGCATGCCTTTTCAGCTTACAGCAAAGCCCTGTCTTCAGGCTTATACAGATTGAGGTATAACAAAGTTTTCAGAGTCCTCACTAAATGGCTTGATATAGCAAATGAAGCAGATAGTGAGAGTGAAAAAAGAAAACCACTTAATGATGTTAAGATTTTCCAGAGGTGGATCCAAAAGTGGACTTGACAATACCTCAGTTCTTTTAGCACATGTCAAAGACTGGAATTCTCAAGCTAACCTGAAGAGGAAGCTGATGTTCTCT
The DNA here is from genome assembly GCF_900747795.2 of Erpetoichthys calabaricus. Taxonomy (NCBI): domain Eukaryota; kingdom Metazoa; phylum Chordata; class Cladistia; order Polypteriformes; family Polypteridae; genus Erpetoichthys; species Erpetoichthys calabaricus. Next base: position 78,259,926 of record NC_041400.2, read on the forward strand.
GATATGGTTGTCACAACACTCAGATAATAAAAAAGGAGGAGTTACTAAACACTGCTACCATAGCTGTTTCTGGCAACATCTAAGTATTGTCTAATGGGAAGTAATCAAGCCATCTAGCCTCTGCACTTTTCTCTGTAAAACACATCATTTGGACACAACTGAATCCGAGACTTCAGCCACAGACAAGAAACTTGTCTATATTCTTGTTGCATCAAACTCTCCTGATATGGTGATGACATTAATGATTTGATGTTTGCTTCTACAAATGCTTGTATGTTCGAAGTAAACCAGTGTAGAATGTTGAGCTAAAGTGCTACATTTTCACTAATATTTGAGTATTTCCTTCTCTACTGTCTATTTTCAATGTGTATGTTACTGGGCTAATATTAAGCAGCAAAATAAAAACACTATTTTTCAGGGAAAATGTTCCTACAAATGTGAAGACAACCCTCTGATCTAAATAGACGTTGGCCTAATTTTTAATAATTATTTGTAAAGAAAATATTTTTCATGCTAGAATTGAAATGCAGATCCAATCTAGCAGTTTTTACAACTGACACCTCTCTAATTTGCTAATTAATTATTAGATTTGTATCTAATTTAGCAATATAAGACAACTACGAGGTAAATGCAAATGAACTATCACTACACTTTTCTACACTTGTCACTTGCAAAATATAATTTCAGATTGAATGTGTCATCCATTTTTCAGTCTTATAGGTTTTGTAGCATTGATAACAGCTTACACACACCCTGGGCACCCTTAACAAAGTTTTACAGCTGTTGTGTAAATATTAACATTATTCACTCTTACCAGAAAATTAATTTTTCAATATGACAAACAGTACCCATTGCTTCTCACTCGTTTATAACTTTTGTGTAGTCTGAAACTTCTGTTGACTGTATCACTGACAGAGTGAAAATTAATTTATGTAACTAAAGATTTTTATACTCAATTTACTGCTTTACAGGCGGGGATTATATACCTATTTACAGCTTTCTGACACACAAGCGGGGAGAAATAACATGAAAAGTAAACAACAAGTAAATACACTATTTTGAAATAAATATACCACTTAATGTTGAATACTTAACATTAACTGTATATTTCGCAAAGTATGTTCAAGAAAACACATGTAATACAAAATTAGCGCATAAAACCCATTCAATTTTATTTTACCTTGGATGTTTGAGAAATATGTTGTTGGGTGCCTGGGGTTCCTAGTAGGGGTAGTAAGGGATGTGGGTATACAAAGTACATCCATAAATAACAGTCCTATGATGTATCTAAAAGGTCTTCTGAACAGGCAAACTTAGGGTTGGTGTGTGCATGAAAGCAAATCTTGAACAAACTTTATGAAGCCCAAAGAAGGTGTGTGGAGCAATCATATTAGGCTGACCATCTGCACGTGTGACAAATACAGATATATTAGCCTTCAAAAATGAACACTGGCTTATGCCAGCCACCCCGCTGCCTGCGCTTGGGAAAGGAGATCATAACCTGGTTCTGCTTCAGCCTCACTACAAACCAAAAGTGAGAGTCCTACCTGTAACCACACGATCATTCAGGAAGTGGACCCCGGAGGCTGAGAATGCTCTGAGACAATGTTTTGGAACTACAGACTGGGATATCCTGCAGGGATCACATAGTGAGAACATTGAGGAGGTTGTTGACTGCACTACTGACTACATCAACTTCTGTATGGACACTGTAGTTCCAGTAAGAACTGTACGCTGCTATGCTAACAACAAGCCATGGATTACAAGTGACATCAAGGGCCTTTTGAACCAGAAGAAAAGGGCCTTTAAAGACGGTGATCAGCATGAGCTCAAGCGCGTGCAGAAGGAACTCCGAGTCCAGCTCAGGGCGGCGAAGGAGCAGTACAGGAGAAAGCTGGAGCAGAAGTTGCAGATCAACAGCATGAAGGAAGTGTGGGATGGGATGAAGATCATCACTGGCTGCAGCTCGAAGCGGGGTACCACCATCGAGAGAGACGTGAAGAGAGCAAACCAAATGAACATCTTCTTTAACAGGTTTGACCACCCTAACCCACTCTCACCTCGGAGTACTGCACTCTCTACACATCCTTCTGCTGATACCAACATAGGAGAGACATCCCCACCCACAATTACAGCAGCGCAACTGAGCAGAGAGCTGAGGAAACTTTGTGCCAGCAAAGCAACAGGTCCAGATGGAGTATCGCCACGACTGCTGAAGGTCTGTGCATCAGAGCTGGGGGGTCCTCTACAGTGCATCTTCAACCTGAGCCTGGAACAGGGGAAAGTCCCGAGGCTTTGGAAAACATCTTGCATCACCCCAGTCCCAAAGGTATCACGTCCTGGTGAGCTGAATGACTTCCGGCCTGTCGCTCTAACATCACATGTGATGAAGACCATGGAGCGGCTGCTGCTTCACCACCTGAGGTCACAGGTCCAACACGCCCTCGACCCTCTGCAGTTCGCATACCAGGAGAAGGTGGGAGCGGAAGATGCCATCATCTATATGCTACATCGATCCCTCTCCCACTTGGACAGAGGCAGTGGCGCTGTAAGAATTATGTTTCTAGACTTCTCTAGCGCCTTCAACACCATTCAACCTCTGCTCCTTAGGGACAAGCTGACAGAGATGGGAGTAGATTCATACCTGGTGGCATGGATCGTGGACTATCTTACAAACAGACCTCAGTATGTGCGTCTCGGGAATTGCAGATCTGACATTGTGGTCAGCAACACAGGAGCGCCGCAGGGGACTGTACTTTCTCCGGTCCTGTTCAGCCTATATACATCGGACTTCCAATATAACTTGGAGTCCTGCCACGTTTAAAAGTTTGCTGACGACACTGCTATCGTGGGCTGCATCAGGAATGGGCAGGAGGAGGAGTATAGAAACCTCATCAAGGACTTTGTTAAATGGTGCGACTTAAACCACCTACAACTGAACACCAGCAAAACCAAGGAACTGGTGGTGGATTTTAGGAGACCCAGGCCCCTCATGGACCCCGTGATCATCAGAGGTGACTGTGTGCAGAGGGTGCAGACCTATAAATACCTGGGAGTGCAGCTGGACGATAAATTGGACTGGACTGCCAATACTGATTCTCTGTGCAAGAAAGGACAGAGCCGCCTGTACCTCCTTAGAAGACTGGCATCCTTCAACATCTGCAGTAAGATGCTGCAGATGTTCTATCAGATGGTTGTGGCGAGTGCCCTCTTCTACGCAGTGGTGTGCTGGGGAGGCAGCATTAAGAAGAAGGATGCCTCACGCCTGGACAAACTGGTGAGGAAAGCAGGCTCTATTGTAGGCATGGAGCTGGACAGTTTGACATCCGTAGCAGAGCAACGGGCACTCAGCAGGCTCCTATCAATTATGGAGAATCCACTACATCCATTAAACAGTGTCATCTCCAGACAGAGGAGCAGTTTCAGCGACAGACTGCTGTCACTGTCCTGCTCCACTGACAGACTGAGAAGATCATTCCTCCCCCAAACTATGCGACTCTTCAATTCCACCAGAGGGGGTAAACGTTGAACATTATTCAAGTTATTGTCTGTTTTTTTACCTGCATTTTTTATTACTCTTTAATTTAATATTTTTTGCTGCTGGAGTATGTGAATTTTCCCCTGGGATTAATAAAGTATCTATCTATCTATCTGAGTTGTGGGATGTAAGTTTTCTGGTGGGGAAATAACTAGAGATTATAGGAGTTGATAAATACTGGCTAGATATAGTTAAGACTCTATACACTGCAATGCTAGACTTTTTAAACAGGCGTGGACTCTCTCTCTCCCTTCCTATTTAGAAGTTTCTCCTTAGTGGAACCCAATATGTGCAGGAATACTCTGAAGCCTCTGAATGTATATTATACAGTGGATAAAATGCTTCCTTTAAGTTGAAGAGACAAAAATTCTTTTGACTGGAGTTTGAGCATAGGTATTTAACTATTACGCAGTCACTTGAAACAGTCTGAGTCAATTAGTAGATTTTTGTGCTAGTTATGGATATATAACAGTAGTACTCAACCTGGTGGTATGCAAAGGAGCTAAAAAAAAATTTGGGAGTGGCAAACATGAGCGAAGACAGAGAGAAAGAAAAGAAAGAGATAACTCCACTGTGTGTGAGAGAGACAAAAGCAGTTGCCACTTACATGTTAAGAAATACTTCTGGCTTAGAGGGATGTAAGAATTTCATCTGAACACACTGACAAGGATGCTGCCTATGTTATTCATAAATGAACTATTACCAGGCAGAACTTCTTGCCATTGAGTGAGTGTTGAGATAAGTCTTCAATTGAAAAGCTTGATACAATTTGAACACGCTTCACTTTAATGCATAAGAGGATTGGTGGAGAATTCCTTTAACTTTCCTCACCAATGCTCGTCTTGATTTGTTTTCCAGTTCAGTAATTTCTTAAATGTTTAAAGTGGATGTTAGACTCCACCATCAGTTTGTCTTACCTTCTTTTTTTGTTATATTCATTGACAAGATATCAAGGCACAGCTGACTCTTGGATCAGTTTTGGGTATCTGTGGATAGCATATCTGCTTTTTACTGATAATGCTGTACTCTTCTCCTCATTTTATTTTTATTTCTACAGAGGACTGGGGCAACTCACAGAATATAATGTGGTAGCGGTAAGCACAGCATTCCGAAATCAGAACTCAAGGTCCAACTAAGGTGTCTCACTTTTTGTCAGTAATTGTGGAGCAGTTACCTCAAGGGCAGAAGATTAAATATTGTTCATGATTGAGTTTAGATTGACCAGAGGATCAGTACAGGAACTATAGTACGTCAGCCATTGCACGATAATATGGTGGTGAAAAAGGATAATAAATACTCAAAGCTTTTCTGTACGGAGCTGCCTGTTTTTTAAAAGGCTGAGATAATGAAACATTTTTGCTTTATAAACTCTCATTTGGACAGCCGGTTAGAGACAGCCTCCAGGGGTGAACAGGGACCAGGAGCTTTACGGCAACTGTGTTTCCATTCATTTCGCTAAATGAAATATAATTATTGTTAATACAGACTAGTAGACCCATACTTAATACATAGGGGATCTGAGATCACGTTGTCTGATTTTATTTAGGTCTTTAGATTTTAAATAGTTTGCTTGCAAGTGTATTCATATTTATACTCATGATCCTATTAAACTAGTAATTAAAGGAATGGACGCGCTTAATAGGGCACAGAGAAACCCTCCTTTCTGATTTAAAAGGGTTTTTTCTTTTTAACAGTAATTTTACCACTGAGTATTTTAACGGCGCAACGCTGCTTTGTCAGCAGAGGTTTTTGAGTGTGTGTGTGTTTACAGGGTCTGTTTTAAGCTACTTTACCAGGCACAGAGTATCCAATATTCTTGCTTTCTTTTTTTCACATCTTCGTGCTCCCCTTTTTGTTACTTTGTGCCCCCCAGTTTGAGATCCACTGTGTAGGGGTTGATTTGTAAAACACTCTGCGTCACTTCAAGTTAAATTAGATTTGCTAAGTTATTCAGCGGTCCATCGGTGTTCCATTTTTGTTATAAATTGTATTTAGTCTCTCTTTATTTACTAAACATTTTATATGTTGAATAGAAAACAGTTATCTTGTTCAGGCTTTAACTTAAAACAGCATTTTCATCAACAGGCTATGAAAACTTTGGTACTCAGGGTGCTTTGTATAATACAAAGTTTTAGAAATTCTGTTAATGCTTGGTAATAGCATTCCATTTTAGTTATAAGCCCCTGAAAAATAAGAATGGTTATAGTACGTTATATAAGCCTATACACTACAAGGCTGATGATTAGGCTTATTTTGGACATGTTAGGCAAATCAGGAAGGAAAATGTTTTAGTGAATAGTTACATAATATCTATTACCAGTAATGGCGTATTGCACGCAGTGAATACACTTGACTTGAGCATAATCATCTGGGTAGCGCCCAGGTCCATATTCTAAAATATCATATACAGTGGAACCTCGAGATACGATCACCTCTGTATACGAGAAATTCAAAATACGAGGAAAGTATGAGCGAAAAATTCAGATCTAAATGCGAGCATTGGTTCGCGTAACGAGCCACGAGCCAGGCTGTGGGTATAGCTCGCGGCTTAGCAAGGGGGCGTGGTAGCAGTTGCGAGCCGCGATCTGCGGTGTCTGCGTTTCTCACTTAAGTGCACAGGTGGGAAACTGCCCACATCCATGATTGTTCCTGTGGCTGATGGGCTGCAGCTGCCATGTCCTCCCCGCATATATAGAGAAGCGCGAGCCGGTTAAGGGGGAGAAGAAGTAAAAGAAAAGAGAGGAGAGAGAACGGAGGTTGAGGCAGGCAGGCAGGCAGGCAGGCAGGCGGTCGGTCGGTCGCTGCGGGAGAGCAAGCGAGTGCAGGCTCGCGTGTAGCTGAACAGTGAGCTGAACAGGCGAGCCAAACAGCTGAAGCAGGACGGCGTAGAGAAGGTCAGCTGCATTAAGAGTGTCTCGCCTGTTGCACAGCCCGCAGGTGAGACGCTAACAGAGAAGAAGCACCGGGGATTGTCATCTGTTTTTTAAAGACTGCATCCTTTTGACGTTTTAACCTCGTGTTAAAGGATTGTTATTCTTGTGTATTTTAAACCTCCACTTCACAACTGTTTTAAGGATTATTTATTTAAAGATTTATTGAATGCTCTACTGCACTTTGGACACCTGTTTTGATTCTTTTAATAATCAGTTATATTATTTACCAGTGTTATTTATTAAAGGTAGACTACAGTATATATAATTTATCAGTGTTATTTGTTAGGAAAATTGATTTTTATGTTAATATATTTGGGGTGCGGAACGGATTAACTGGATTTCCATTATTTTCAATGGGGAAGTTTGTTCTAGATACAAGAAATTCGCTATACAAGCTCAGTGCTGGAACGAATTAAACTCGTATCTAGAGGTTCCACTGTATCTATTTAGTTAGCATGTCGGCACGGTTCATTTTCAATATATGTGGTATATTTCGCTGACCAGGGGTTTCTTGTCAAAAGGTTAAAATAAAACAGACATCCAAGATATCCCTATTGAAACGGCAACATTTGTTATTAAGTGCATAGGTTTGTCTTGCATTCTCATTCTTAAAGCTGTATAAACTATGGTTAATTTCAAAGCAAAATGCATCCAATCATTTTGCTTATAACTAAATTAAATAAACCTTATAAATAGAACCCAGTGCTTGATAATACTTAACACTAATTGATATCATTAAATGTTACTTCTGTGTTTTATTCAGTTGTAATATTTTTATTTTTAATTTGCCTTTTGCATGCTTTATTTAAAAATTAACTCTGACTATTCCAGACTGCACACGTCAAAAAAGCTTATTATTTATTTCAAAAAGGTTTCTTTTCATGCTGGTTTTGTCCCCCATCAATGTTTTTTTATACATTATGGCAGTTTTTCAAATTGTAATAACTCCTTTATAACTCCACTTTTTCATGTTCTTCCTAAATCTGGAGGAACACAAACCCAACTTTTAGTGCCGGATAAGGTCCTAACAATAGCAGGCTAATGTTAATTAGCATAATACTATCAGATGTTAAATAATGTTTTCTCCAACTCTTTGCAACCCCGAGGAACGGGCTAAATAGATGACCGTTTAGCTAATAATATATTGCAAAACACGTAGGTTCAGTTGCAGTGTGCTGTGAGCTTGGGGTGATCCCTTGTTCATCTGTTCTTAATATGTTTTTTAATTTCCTCTGCGACTTAGTGTTTGTAAATTTAGTTTTTTACTGTCTTATATTTGTGATACTTGCTTGATATGGATATGGGCGAGTCAATGTTTCATTTTGGAATAATAATAATGTCTAGCTTAACTCTGTCCCTTGACCATGATCACCACACAAACCCTGGTCCTTTGATTCGTAATCAAGAAGAATGCAACCACTTCTTGACTCTTGGAATCACAGTTCAAACTTATATCCCCTTGACCCTGAAAGCGACTCAAACAAAGGGGAAAAGCCATTTTCAATGATAGATGTCCTATGTAAATTGAACTACCTAAAAGAAAGAATAAACCTCACAGTTTTAGTAAACTTGTAATCCTTGTGCTAACACATATCTTCTTCTGTAATACACTACCGTGGCTGTTCATTTGTCTGTCCAGGATTTTAAATCACCTGTAGCTCGCAAACTGTTTCACCTATCGACTTGAAATTTGGTACACATATACTACGTGACGTCTACTATCCGCTTTCGGGGTGATGATTTTATTACTCTTTTTATTTTAATTTTATTGTTGAATCAACTCTCGTCACCGCTCAGAAAGGGCGGCCGTGCTGCGCATGTGTACAGGCGCCGTTTTCATTCCCTACCACCTTTGCTAATCATTCTTGAGGCAGATTGAAGATTTAAGAGCCAGATTAAGTGAAAGATTAAAGAAAACGTACTAAGTAATTGCAACACAAAAACTAACAATCAGTTTTAACCCAAAAAGATAAAAGAGAATCAACGGGCCGCTAGGGTGGAGAAAAGAAGAGCTGATCAGGAAGCAGCTAGCACATCATCCTCTGAGCAAACGAATGCTAGACGTACAGAGAAAAAGGATGAATACTATGAATGCTCAAGTCAAGTGTATTCACTGCACGTTATTGTGCAATACGCCATTACTGGTAATAGATATTATGTAACTATTCACTTAAACATTTTCCTTCCTGATTTGCCTAATATGTCCAAAATAAGCCTAATCATCAGCCCTGTAGTGTATAGGCTTATATAACATACTATAACCATTCTTATTTTTCAGGGGCTTACAACTGCGGTAAAATGGAATGCTATTACCAAGCATTAACAGAATTTCTAAAACTTTGTATAATACAAAGCACCCTGAGTACCAAAGTGTTCATAGCCTGTTGATGAAAATGCTATTTTAAGTTAAAGCCTGAACAAGATAACTGTTTTCTATTCAACATATAAAATGTTTAGTAAATAAAGAGAGACTAAATACAATTTATAACCAAAATGGAACACAGATGGACCGCTGAATAACCTAGCAAATCTAATTTAACTTGAAGTGACGCAGAGTGTTTTACAAATCAACCCCTACACAGTGGATCTCAAACTGTGGGGCTGGCCCCCTAGGGGGGCGCGAAGTAACAAAAAGGGGAGCGCGAAGATGTGAAAAAAATAAAGCAAGAATCGAAAATATGAAAAATACATCTATTGAAACCAAAACAAATTAACTCGAACAACATTCTGATACTAGAAAAATAAATATAGAGTTAGATAAATGTCGATAGAAGTTATAATAAAATATGCATCTATGATATTTCATTAATTAAAAAAGAACAAATAGGTATTAGGGGGCTCCTTTCAAAAAATGCTAGGGGGACACGATTAAAACTGTTATGAAAACTTGGGTTGCAAATATGTAAAGTTTGAGAAACGCTGCCCTACAAACTAAATTTACAAAGAGGAAGACCCCAATTGCATTGGTGATCCTCAATAGACCCGGCCTAGTACTGTGTTAATATATTGGATACTCTGTGCCTGGTCAAGTAGCTTAAACCAGACCCTGTAAACACACACACACTCAAAAACCTCTGCTGAAGAAACAGCGTTGCGCCGTTAAAATACTCAGTGGTAAAATTACCATTAAAAAGAAAAAACCCTTTTAAATCAGAAAGGAGGGTTTTTTTGGTGCCCAATTAAGCGCGTCCATTCCTTTCATTACTAGTTTAATAGGATCGCGAGTATAAATATGAATACACTCGCAAGCAAACTTTTTAAAATCTAAAGACTTAAATAAAATCAGACAACATGATCTCAGATCCCCTATGTATTAAGATATAATCTCATAAATACTGGTACATCTTATAATAATCATTTACCCAGCGATTCAACAATACACTTGATACGTCTAAAAATCATCCAGACTTTGGGTCTACTAGTCTGTATTAACGATAATTATATTTCATTTAGCGAAATGATTGGAAACACAGTTGCCGTAAAGCTCCTGGTCCCTGTTCACCCCTGGAGGCTGTCTCCAACCAGCTGTCCAAATGAGAGTTTATAAAGCAAAAATGTTTCATTATCTCAGCCTTTTAAAAAACAGGCGGCTCCGTACAGAAAACAACCGGTTACAGCGGGAGTCCGATTAGAAAGAGTACGCATTTCACAAGCGGTCCCTTCTGCACGTAGTTCAGAATACTGAAGTCTTATGTCACAGCTATTACACACCTGGCCTGTGCTTTTAAACCAGGCCTGAATATTCTCAGAGAAGAGGCTCTGTTTGAATTTTCAGACGCCGAGACAAAAACTACTTGATTGTAAAGCCCGTTTTGGTAACAGAAAAAACTAATATTGTTTGCTTCAGTCATATAAATTTGTACATTAATCATCATACACATAGATAGATAGGTAGATAGATAGATATAAATATAAAATGCTAAAACTTATACACACACGAGTGTGCTCACGCATATCATGCTGTTAATTAAATCCTGCACGTTGTAAACAAATATCATTTTTAAAACGGAGTTACCGGAGAATCAACTTGGAAATATTAAGGATAAAATATAAGGATTCATCCCTCCGTTTTAAAAACGCTTATAATAATCATGAATAGGCCTTACCGTGGTCCTGGTTTGTTGGGAGTCGCTTGAGAATAGAATGTATGAACGATAATTATATTTCATTTAGTTCTACTCATTAAAATTATTGTTCAAAGAAGACGCACCATTTTGTGGAACCCTCCTCAGTGGGAAAAGGGGCGGAGCCAGAGTTTCCAGACTGTTTCCAGTACCGTAGAGGGAGAAAAGCAGGAGGATGGAGGCAGTGTTATGAATGCCACCGACCAGGCCACATTTGGCGAAATTGTCCTCGGAGAACAGGGGATAAAGTGTTTCACTGGTATAATGTTCCCCCTAGGTTCTCCGGGGAATACTTTTCACGACATGGTCCAAGGTCCCACCAGAAAGGTCCCACCAGAAACACCAGAAGACGACCCTTGCGGGGCTGGACGCTACACCCCATGGTGCTTCGCTGAGGGGGGAGTATTGTGATATATGGCCGGCAGCTTATCCCGGCCAATACCCCCAAGCCACCATATGGAGCCCTCCCGGCAACATAGAGGTGCCCTGAATTCCAGCAGGGCATCATGGGCCTTGGAGTCTTTCATCACAGCCCTGCTGGATAATGTGGGGGCCGCCAGGGGACACTGCAGGGGAGGCCCAGGGACTTGTATTTTCCTTATAGCCCGGAAGTATTTCCCAGTCGATGGGACGGCAAGAATGACGTACTTCTGGGCTGAAGAAAAGAAGTTTTCACCTGACCCGGAAGTGTTATAAAGTCACATGGACTGAGGGACAGAAACAGGTTAAAGACTTTAAAAGGACTGTGGGAGATCCCAGCAGTGAGCCGAGTTGGGAGGAAGGGTGACTGAGCTGCTGGGAGTGGAGGATTGTGTATTGATTGATTGTTGTGTTTATTGAATTATTATTGGAGTATTGTGGAGTGGAGGGTGCTTTGTGCACTTTATTATTATAATAAATAATTATTAGACTTTTATCTGGTGTCTGACGATTGGTCTGAGGGTTCAAGGGGATGACAGCACCCCCCAATCTGTCACAACTGGAATTATAAAAATATCCAAAATTTATTAAAAAAGACTGAAAGAAGTCTTCTATATCACCTTCATGTCTACTATGTATCTCTGTCCCATCCACTTAAGGGGACACTTATTTCCTTGGCTGGGCCTTTGCCATAGAAATGCATGCCCCCTATCTGCTGCTTACAAAATAAACACTAGACTACTAAAATTGTTCAAGATGTATTTGAACAATTTTAAATCAGTTTCATGTCTACTGTGGTGCTCTGTTCCTTCCATTGGTTGAGACATTCTTTTACATGGCTGGAACAGAGATGTAAAAATATGGTCCCCTTTCTGCTGCTTTTAAAATGAATATTGGAATTACAAAATTCTCCAAAATCTCTTTAAAACGTTCACAGGCATTCTTCACTATCACTTATTTTTCCGTTGTGCCAATCTGTTCTGTTAGCTGTAAGGGATGCTTATTTTCTTGGCTGGAGCTAACCATTAGAATTCTACTTCTGTTCTGAAAAATAAAAGTACAATATTAAACATTTTAATTTAAAAAAAATCAAGTGCACCCAGATTATTTTTAATTATGTCAGATTTTCTTTAATCCAAATAAAGACTTTCATGGACCCCATGATCATCAGAGATGACTGTGTGCAGATGGTGCAGACCTATACATACCTGGGAGTGCAGCTGGATGATAAATTAGACTGGACTGCCAATACTGATGCTCTGTGTAAGAAAGGACGCTGGTGTCCTTCAACATCTGCAATAAGATGTTGCAGATGTTATATCAGATGGTTGTGGCGAGCGCCCTCTTCTATGTGGTGGTGTGCTGGGGAGGCAGCATTAAGAAGAAAGACGCCTCACGCCTGGACAAACTGGTGAGGAAGGCAGGCTCTATTATTGGCATGGAGCTGGACAGTTTGACATCTGTGGCAGAGCGATGAGCGCTCAGTAGGCTCCTATCAATTATGGAAATTCCACTGCATCCACTAAACAGTGTCATCTCCAGACAGAAGAGCAGCATCAGCGACAGACTGCTGTCACTGTCCTGCTCCACTGATAGACTGAGAAGATCGTTCCTCGTTCCTATGCAACTCTTCAATTCCACCCGGGGGGGGGGGGGGGGGGGGGGGGTTGTAACCATTAACATTATATAAAGTTATTGTCTGTTTTTACCTGCATTACTATCAATCTTTAATTTAATATTGTTTTTTGTATCAGTAAGGTGCTGCTGGAGTATGTGAATTTCCCCTTGGGATTAATAAAGTATCTATCTATCTATCTATCTATCTATCTATCTATCTATCTATCTATCTATCTATCTATCTATCTATCTATCTATCTATCTATCTATCTAAAGCTGATAAGACTTCTTCCAACATATGCGCTATTGTAGTGTACCAAATAAGTCAAACTGATTAGGACATTTTGTGATCACAGTTTGTTTAAAATTATTAAGCAAAATATTATTTTCATCATCCTCACATTTCAAATTTCATATTGCAGTATATAGTCTGCAAAAATAAATTTAAATTGTAACCACTGATAATTATTTACATATTACCGTAGATACTCGCGTATAACTCGAAAAATTTATGCCTTAAAATTCATTTAAAAAAACAGAATCGACTTATCCGCGGGGCAACACAATTGTCCATAGAATTTGGGTAATGACATTGTACACTCAACGCTTCACGGTGTTAAGTCACCGGTCATCTGCCATTTCCCATGGTGTTTGAAATAATTATAAGCCAGCAATACTATTGCTAATTAGCTAGTTTTTTTCTAATTTCACTAAATAATTCTTTAAACTGTGAAATACTTGAATTTGAGCATTAGCTTTTGCAGGTTTTGGATAACAAACATACCATTAGCTGCCACGTGCAACCAGATTTGGAATCAAAAGAACCAAGGCAACACACGCTATCAATGCGATGCAAGCACAGCCCGCGATTCAAAAAATTTCTCTGCCTACCTGTTTGTCTCGTCTCACAGTAGCTGAAAAGCAGCATCAGGAGAGAGCAGCCTGAAGTAGTCCAGCAGCGGGTGATCTGTTGTGTCCAACAGCAAGCCATGCTGTATTGGAACTCTGGTAGCCAGTTCGGCTCCCACGGATCAATGTCTGGGTATTCCTCCCACGTGAACCTTGCTGTAGCTGCATCGGCTGCGCGAATGCGTTCAGCTGGTAGCTGATCAGCTGGCGCGGCATCGCTCTCTTGCTCAATTCCTGATCACTGTCAATAAAATCCGATTCTGAAAAATCAGAGACCGACTCAGCGATAATGTGCAAAACATCGTCTGCTGAGTGTTTTCTTTACTGCCCTCGCTTCGCTCCCTTGTGACATATCGACGCCATCTTGCCTTTGTTTACATTTTGCAACTCACGCACACGCAAGGATTAGTTGCCGAGTCAACGAGTCTAGCATTTCTCCAAGCACAGAGGGAATGCCTGTGACGTGACAGTGAGTTTTGTTGCCATTAACAGCTGATTGTTGCCCTCTATCTCTGATAGCTGTCAAGTTTTACCCTCGACTTATACGCGGGTCATAACAAATTTTGTAATTTTTGGCTTAAACAATACACTCGACTTATCTGCGAGATCGACTAATACGCGAGTATCTACGGTACTTGCACTTTTCCATCAAACAGATTTAATTTGTGCACAAAATAGGAAATAAAATACACAAATTCTGAAATTAGCATGACTGCTGAAAGAAAACATTTCTTAGAATCTATTCTATGGAGTTTTTATACCTTAATCATTATATCTTTTGAGGTATCTTGATATCTTTTATAATCAGCTTTTTAAAATACTTTTTTATATTTACTACCGCTTCACAGAATTAGAGACCTGACTTCAATTCCCAACTTGGTAATTGTCAGTGTAAGTGCAAATGGGGGAATATGAAAGTTATTTGTTCAGTTTAGGAGACAGGATATTTTCAAGGAGGTTCATGCTAGTGCTATTGGTGCACATTCTGGAATTTATAAAACTACTTATATTATTTCACAAAGATATTACTGGCCTGGTTTGTATGTTGACATTAAAAATTGCTACATTTTCTGGTCATTCTAATCATTATTTTTAATTAAAAGACAATAACAGCAAAACAGATTCAATAAAATGTTTACCATCTAGGTTGCTGTTTGTCTTTGGGTGCTTTGATTAAATATGCATCATTGGATAGATTGGTACATCATTGGTACATCATTTGATCAATAAAATTAATATTTCAAAGCCTCATATATTATAGATAGATAGATAGATAGATAGATAGATAGATAGATAGATAGATAGATAGATAGATAGATAGATAGAGTGCTGTCTATGTATCTGTTCCCAGTCGAGAATTTTGCCTTATTACAGAAGCTCAATGAATAAAAAAATAAATATTATTAAATTATGAAAAACAACAACAACCAATCAAAGAACGATTTTAGCTGTCTAATGTTCATTTTGTAAACAGCAGTCAGGGAACAAACAACTCTGCAGCAAAGGCTCAGCTGTGGAAATGAGTGTCCCTTTGAGTAGAGGACAATAGGGCACAGGAGATGTGAAAGTGATGCTATGCAATTTTTTTAACATGGATTTTAGACAATGTTACTTATCCAGAGCAGAAGAAAGGGTGCACACAACCCTATGGCTCTGCTCCTGCCATGGGAATGACTATTCCCAGCAGTGGATGGGACAGAAGGCCATAGTAACCATGAAAGTAATTTAACACTAGAATCCCTGAAGCTTGTGATTTTCTTCATTGTCCCCAACCTCCTTAAATATTCCTGACAAACACCAAGAAGCTTGTAGCTCCTTATCACTGCACTAATAGCCCGGTTTTGTTTTGCAAATGTGTTTTTTGCAGAACACAGCCTGCTACACCTCCACCCCCCATTCTGTCAGATGAAGGCATCACCCTGCTAAAATCCTCACAGCTGAAGATTGCGTTGAAGTGTTTATCTGGCGATGCATATGTAAGGAATTATACTGATAATTAAATATTGTCATTTGGAATATATATATTTCATGTGTATTCGATGTCTACAGCGATCTGTTTAAATATAGAATGACAGTGGAAATTCAGGATAAGAAATGCTGAACACATGGCAAAAACAGAAAATGTTTTCACATTTTTATTATAACGACATAATTTTGACGTGAAGTGCAGGATGTGTGAAGCCCAAATATCCAAGCAACACTTTGACAAAAGGTGTAACAAAAAAGTATGCTTTTATTCAATAATAAAACAGAAGAAAAAGAAATTGCAGTTAATAAAAATTAAAAGACGTTTGCATACATGTGTGTTTGTGCGTTTCATTTTCAACCAGTTGTCACAATGTTAACATTACTCCAGCATGGGTCTGTGCAGATGGCATAGTGGATAAGCTACTGCTTAGCAATAGCGAGTTAACAGGTTTGAATCCTGCGTCGTCTGTGCATTTAGTGCTTTGAGTAGGGAGCTGCTATTATTATTATTATCATATGACAAAAACATACATTTGATGTGAGTCTGTAACATTCTGTGTAAATTTATGTTACTTGTAAAAGAGGTTACTTTTCCTCGTAAACAGACATTCATATCAATATGTCATTTGAATGATTTTTTTATTCTTGGATTCTTGAATAAAACTGAATTTTAAAGATTTTTTATTCAGTTTCATTCTTGAAAAAAATGAGTTTGGACTTTTTTTATTCAGTTTTATTCTTGGGTTCTTCAATAAAACTGAATTTGAACAATTTTTTTATTAAGTTTTATCCTTGAATAAAACTTCATTTTAACATTATTTTAATTCAGTTTTATTCTTGGATAAAAAAATAGTTCAAATGACATGTTGATGTGAATGTCCACGTGTGAGGAAAAGTAACATCCACCATAGACAGTGTGGTGTCTGTTTGCTCAACAAGACAACTTGAAGAAATCATTGAGCTGTGTTTGTATGCCTGCTTTTATTCCTACAGCGCTAACTTTTACAAGTTTTTACACCGGCTGTTAAAGACTTAAATCAAATGTGTGTTTTTATTATATAATAGTAACAGTAATAGCAGCTCACTACTCAAAACGGTAAATGCTTGATTATGAGACAGCAGTTCAATAACTCTTCACTAGCCAAGCGGATGTGTCTACTTCGTAAAGATTGTACATTGCCAGTAACATGAAAATTGAACAAATTCTTTTTCTTCAGTTACATACTTGAATAAAAGTGCATTTTTTTATTATACCTTTTGTGAACATGTTTATTTGATATTTGGACTTCAGTCTTCACACATTATATACTTCATGCCAAAATTTTATCAATTATTACTATAACATTAGAAAAAGTACTCTGTGTTGTACACGGGAAACAAAAAGGCACCTCACACCCAGATAACCAGACTTGACCTGGGAGAACTTTGCGATTGACTTTAGCTGAGTTGGTGGGGGATGGGATAGCAGGCTACTTGCTGCTTGTGCTGATTGACACATTTGCAAAACAAAGACGCTGATGAAAAGGTGTGAGGGAATTTAAGGTGGCCCATCATTACAACTTTTTTCATAAGCTTCAGGTATTCTAGTGTTAATAAGCCTAGCAGGCAGTCTTTTATAGCATTTTCATATCTATTGTGCCCCTTCATCCCTTCCTCCAGAAAGGGTACTCATTTCCATAGCACAGCCTTTGCTATATAAATGCATGCCTCCTGTTTGCTGCTTACAAAATGAACACTGGGGAGCTGAAATTGTCCAAAATGTATTTTAAGAAGACTCCAGAAAACCCACAATATCAATTTCATGTCTACTGTGCCCCTCCATTCCATCTACCGTAGGAGGCACTTATTTCCATGACTGAAGCAGAGCCGTTGAATTGCCTGCCCCCTATCTGCTTTTACAAAATGAACACAGGAGAGCTAATACTATGTAAAATTTATTTAAAAGATTGTAGGTAGTCTTCAATATCATTTTCCTCTCCATTATGCCACTACATCCCATCCACTGAATAATCCAACAACAATAATAAGTAATACACCTGCAACATCAGAAATTCATGACATTGTTGTGCATGAGAAAACAACAGGCAGGCAGTTGCACATGTACATTTACTGAAGACAGGATGGCATTTTGCACAGAGCATGTGTTAAATCAAAACAGAAATGGCACACAAAGATGCAGGAACATGAAGAGATCTGTGGGAATCACACCTTAGTGCGCCTGCACCAAATCAGAAAGGACACTGAATTCCATATGAAAAAAACAAAAAAAGTTTCAGCTAGTGACTTATTCACAGCATAATCCCCTTGCTGAAGGGAAAGACAGTACTGTGAAGTATTTTTATTTTGTTTCTAGTCATGCTCACCTCATCAATGCCTCCCATCAGAAAGGGAGAAACGAGCATGATTACAAAAGGGAAATAAAATGGAGCGGCAGCTGGGGGCATGAATAGAAATGTGATAAAAAGTCTTGCAAGGCTGTGTCAATCCCCTCAGTGGCATTGTGGGCAAAAAGTGTGGGGCAGATTATACTGTGAATTAGTCTCATATATTTGCAAGCTGATGACAAACACCTGTGGCACAAAAGTGGCTGAGAAACACTGATTTAGGTATAAGTGATTGTATTATTAGCTGTGTGCTCAGGGCTACCTGTTTCCTGTCTGTGCCCAAGGGTACCAGAAACGCCATTGTCCCCACTCCTGTAACCCAGTACTGGAAGAAGCTGATATGAAAATGTATCTGAAATGCAAAGAAAAAAAAGCAATAACAACAACAAAGAATAAATTAATTGTGGCAGTTGCAAAAGAAGGCAGGAGAAGAATTGAATTGCAGCACATAGTCATACATATATTTTTTGATATTTGATATATATATTGTATTGTTACAAATTGTTTACTTGTTGCTTTAGAGTGATTTTTTCAGCTCCTTTATTACATAATAATAGCCATTCATTTTAAGGTGTGTAATTTAGGTAAAGTAATGCCAAAAAACCCTTATTGTATAGGGGTTTAACATGGCAAAACTTTTTCCAATGCATACCAAATGACCTTGTAGCTATAAAATTCCCTGTTAAGTGTAAACGGACACAGTAAGGAAGATAAATGAAATGACATACTAAATGTAAAAATTTCCTATTAAGCAGATTTAAATGGACACAGTAAAGAAAGTAAATGAAACAATCATTTCAGCAACAAATAATGTATAAAGAGCACCAATTTTTGGTCAAATCAAGCTCATAACGCAATAGATTGTACATGGAATATTGTGAGAAGCTACCACACCACTATTTTTTCCTGTCTGACAATGTATATTTGTTTTTGTTCTTTTGATATTTCTCATTTAACAAATATTGGCAAGATATAATTAGTGTTTTTTAAAAAATATAAATGACACAGAATTTGAATATTTGGGGCTTCATAATAAAACACATGTCATTAGCACACTAATAATCACCAAATCATTTCATAGGTAAAAAACGCAGCATAGTTGATTCGAGTTCTATGTGAGTTTTTTTACCAGGAATTCCACTTTTCATCACACATTCTAAAGACTTTTGTGATTGGCAGCCATCTTATTCATAGTCATTTCCTATATTTATCTAACGCAGCTGAGATTAGAGACAGATATCCACACCCACACCGGGTTAGAAATGGATGGGCGGGTGAGAGAGTGAGTGAGGATGTGTGTGAGTGTGCAATGAAAATCGCTCCAATAGACTGGTGCCTTTCTTTCCAATTAGATTAGATGCTACTCAGAGTGTATTTAAATAAACAGGTTTAGAGTATATTTAGTGTATGTACAGTATTGTGCAAAAGTCTTAGGCCACCCAAGGAGATTATTTTTAAAACTAATTATTTGGGCAGTAATTATTATGTTTACTTCCTTTTTGGGAATTCCAAAATCAAGAATAACCCTCCCTAAACCAAAAAATGACCATAACAAACTTAATTAATGTATTACCGTTGTAGTTTTTCCCGTAGTTAAAGAAACAATTCAGTCTTGGGCCAATAATTAATTAGGAACTAACTAGCAAATCATTCAAATAAAGACAATTATGAAAAGAAAATCAAGAGTATGATACAATGTAATTGATTGATATCGGCTTAACTAACAACTCTTCTAAATACTAATAAATAAAATAATGACTCAAAATCAAAAGTGAAAAATATTGTATTTTTCAATCCAAAAATTGAAATCTAAAACTGACAGTTAATTCATAAACCATGAAACACAACTATGAAATGGCCTACAAAAGAACATTATAATTTTTCAGCAAGTCTCAGAAAACACAAAAACTGACCAAACGGTCAAGCAAAATGCAGAAATGAATAGCAGAGGCTGAGAACACAATGGAAAATGAAGACAGGTAATGCCACAGCCACAAGACCGTGACAGCAACTGTGTTTTATAGGCCTCTTTGATGAACCAATTGTAGTGGCAGCCCTACCCCTTCAAAATCAATGTAATAAGGAATATAAGGAAGCTGGGTGTAATTACAAATGCAAAATAAAATGTAAATAGGACAATAGTAATGGGCAGGAAGAAAATTAACAAAGAAAAATGTAAACAACCGCAAAGTTCTATCTCAATTCTTATAGTATTTTTTTTAGAAAAAAAAAACTAATAACAGGAATTTTTAGTTGTTTTCAAGAACAAAAACAGGTTTGATTAACATTTCACTTCTTGATGTTGTTCCAGTTATGAGTAACAACTGGAAAGATCTGCAGCTTGGATTCCCACTGCCTGTTTTTTTATCACAATCAGACTGCACCAGGTTGACTAATTGCACTGTGTGTGAGAGAGTTACTGCTCTGATGTTAAAAGCAGCTAACCCAGAAATGCAAGTTTCTTCAGAAATAAAACAAAATAATTCTGTGCAGTAGTGTATTGCAGTCTTCAATAAATAAATAAATAATCCAAGAGTCCACAGCAAGGCTGAGACATTGGCAAACGTGGTCAACCTTCCTGCTCCCCTTCATCCCTGCCATCTCAATCAATACCCATTGGGACCTTTCTGCTGTCATCTTTTGGAGTCTGCAAACTTACACCAGCATGGAACTGCTAATGAGGGATGAATGCATAAATCACTGAACTGCAGGTGCATACATAAATTCTTGATTCCCGTATTACCGCTCCATATATGAGTTCAACAACAATATGTCTATCCGGCAGGACTAAGCAGGCTGTTTAGGGTACCAACTCGGTAAATTCTTTATTTAATTTCAACAAAAGGCAGTAAAAAAAAAAAAAAAAAAAAAAAACTCAAGCACTCCAATGTGTACTACACTCTATTATTAACAAATAGTTCTTTCAATCAGATATCTGGAAGGAAGTAGTTCCGGCTTGGGGCAGCACAGAAACCTGGTCAAACCTGAGATGCCATCCTCTGGGAACACTCTCCTCTTACCTCGAGCCGACCGAAAGGGGTGGGGCTTCCTTTGACTCTGCACACTCAATTGGCATTTCTCGAGGCTGTGGGGGATGAAGGAAACAAGACTGCTAGAGGCAGTGCTCCCTCTTGTCCCGAGGTGGTATTACTTACTTCAGACAACCTTGGAAGACGACCTTCTGGCGACTAAATGGCAAACCTTTTATCTATCTGTGTAACAACAATGGCTGACACTGTGCCACCACAGTTATGACTTTTTTGGGGGAAGTCTGCAGACAGAACACTAAATGTATTAAACTGTTCACCTCAGAACCCAAATCTCAAAATAATTGAAATTGTGGGGACCACTTTGAAAAGAGGAAAAAGAATCCAAAGTCTAAAGAAGAATTATGGTAAATCTTGTAAAAATTTTGAAAGAAGTTACTATAGGTGTAGCTGCGTTTTCCCAGAGTTTCCAAAGTTCAGCAGCTCTAACTCAAAAAATGGGATTCAACAAAGGCCTGACTCGCAGAAATGATTCCACAGACAAAATATCTTCGTTTTTAAGTGTTTAGTTAAGTTTCAAAGTAAAAGAGTTCATACAAAAAAGAAAATTAAAATAGCAAAAATAGGAAAAATTTATAATAAGAAAAATTCAGTTCTAAGCTTAATCTTGTTACATCTTAAATCGTTACTAATCACTTATAATTTCTGAGCCATTTCAAAACGGTCAGAAAACTGTATGCTTATCCATTTCTAACTTGAAAATGGGTCTTTCAAGTCCCTGTTTGCTGGGACCTATTCTAAACACAACAAGAGCTTATTATCACACTGTTTCTCAGTTATAGAAAGAAGGCTCTATCTCTTACTAACTTATAGGGGGAAAAGACTATACCATTGTCTATGACTATGGAAGAAATTATATTCTATTCAAATTAAGCAAACATTAATATGAGTTTAACTCAAAACTTTAACTTTCTAAGATTGGCTCTTACAATAGGACTATTTTAAAAATATTATATAACCATGTGCCAGAGTGAATGTATTCAGTTATTCATTCAAAGAGAAGTCATATACAACACAGAATTTTCATAACAATAGAATTACCAAAGCCTATGAAAAAGCTCATAAATCTGGCCCACCTTAAATTCCTTTGCACCTCTCCGTCAGTGTCTTTTGTCTTGTAAATGTGTCGATAGCACATTTATTGGTATAGCAGCCTGCTACACCATCTCCCCAACCAATGCAGAAAGGGAATAGCTCAAGCCTTGATTATCTTGGAGTGAAGGGGAAATAATAGATGGATATTTGGAATACATACATTCATGTCTGCAAGCATCTATGTAAACACATTGTTAAAACAGAAACGTTTTCATGTTTTAGTAATAAATGACAAAATGTAGACATGAACTGTAAAATGCGTGAAGCCTGAAGTCCAAATATCAAATAAACACTTTCACAAAAGATGCAAGTGCAATATGACAGCTTCCGTGGTGCAGCAGTAGGAACTGCTGACTTATAATCAAGAGGCCGCGGGATTGATCTGGGTGTCTAACAAATTTACCATTTTGAGTAGTGAGCTGCTCTTATTGTTAATATTATACAATAAAAACATACATTTAATTTGCATTTGTAACAGCTGGTGTAAATTTATAGTACTTGTAAAAGTTTTTTTTTTCACTTTTATTCTCTCAGTCACGATTACGGTACAACCCAACCTCAACCACAGAACTGATGCCGTTTTATTGGAAACTGGAAATAACTGTAGATGTGAGTGGTGTTATGAGACAATGAAACTGGAAATTCTCTGATCTGGGGTGATAAAAGCTGACACACAAACGTTGGTGTGTCATGCCTTTTTGGTATGTCATTTGAATTTTTTTTTATTCAGTTTTATTGAGGGTTCCTGCTCACACTGAATTAGTATGCACCATATGGTCCATGATGTCAAAGCCGCAGTGACAAAAAAAGAGACATATGTATACAGTATATCCATCCATCCATTATCCAACCCGCTATATCCTAACTACAGGGTCACGGGGTCTGCTGGAGCCAATCCCATCCAACACAGGGCAAAAGGCAGGAAACAAACCCCGGGCAGGGCGCCAGCTCACCGCATGGCACACACATACACACACACACACACACACACACACACACACACACACACCCCAAGCACACACTAGGGACAATTTAGGATCGTCAATGCACCTAACCTGCATGTCTTTGGACTGTGGGAAGAAACCGGAGCACCTGGAGGAAACCCATGCAGACACGGGGAGAACATGCAAACTCCATGCAGGGAGGACCTAGGAAGCGAACCCAGGTCTCCTTACTGCAAGGTAGCAGCCCTACCACTGCGCCACCGTGCCACCCCCATAGGTACATATAATATTTGGAATAATTAATTTTATGACCCGTATTGTACATTTCAGAAAACATTGCAACATGCAATCATCAAATTCTAATGTTAACAGTTTCTACACACCGTCCTTCCTACATTTACGACATGTGTACCTGTTGCAATGTACACACTTTTCTCTATGCTATGGTTCCTATTACATTGAAGGGGCACCTGACATTGACTGACTGAGTTTGCTTTCCTGGGGGAAGCGGCAGTCATGGAACAGAAGCTTGTCGATGTTGCATCTTTTACTTTTTCCATTGCCTTTTCTTGTAAGAAGCAACAATGAAATTTCTCTGCAAGGTGAGCAAAGAACACTCTTCTTTTCCCAGTGGACCCGTTCATGCCTTGCATAATTCATGTGCGTTGATTGCCACCAGGTCAAGCATGTTATAGCACAGGTAACCAGCCACCTGCATGTTTCTGCTCGCACTGAATAAGCTCACGCCTTCTGGTGCATGATGTCAATGCAGCACTGGGTAAAAAAAGAAAGAGACAAATATATGGGACAATTTGAAGAAATCATTTTATGACCTGAATAGTAGCAATCACAAAACATTGTCGCACCAATGTAATATTATTTGCAAACAAATAGCATCAGATCGGGTGTAAATTTATGGTACTTATAAAAGTTAGCTTTTTTTTCACTTTTATTCTTTAGTCATATTGACGCCCCCCGATCTAACCCTATATAAACAGTGTCAGCCTAAATTTACAATTTGTGTTAAAAACACTAAACATTCTTGCTGCTTTTTACTATATCAATGTTTGTGTTTATTTCTGCACAGGCAAATAAACACTACCTCCCCATATAACTAAGACATTTGCACAGTAGTATATGTATACAATATATAGATTATATATCAGGAAAACACTAAAGGTTATTCCCACATTGGAAAAAGAAAAGAAGGTTAGAGCCAATAAATTGTATTGTTAGCCTTCTTTTAATTTTTTAGCCTGGGAATAACTTAGTTTTTTCATTTTGCTGATGCACACTAACACTGTCCTTTACTAATTCTATTATGTACTATATTTGTCTTTTACCACATGAGTAAACATAGTGTATCTCTTCCAGGTCCAATATGAATTGTACACAGTGGAAGGAACTGAGTGCTACACAGCAGCCTAACCTCTCTGCACTAGGAAAAGTCAAATTATCATTTAGAAATGTCTTTCAGACATTTAAAGATATCTCTAAATAATTTCAAATATCTTTAAATATTTCAAAATATCTTTAAGTCATTTAGATATATATCCTAATCATTTGAAAATATCTGTAAATGATTTCAATATATCTTTAAATGCATCTCTATTTAAGATATCATTAACACACTTGAGGATATCTTTAAATGATTTACATATATCTTTAAATACTTGTGCATTTTAAAATATCTTTAAATGATCTGCAGATATTTATAAATGAATTACAAATACCTTACAATGAACACTTGTGTAGTTAACACTAGAATTCCTGAAGCCTACGAAAAAACTAGTAATCCCAGCCTACCTTAAATCCCTTCGCACTTCTACCATCAGCATCTTTTGTTTTGTAAATGCATCAATCAGCACAAGCAGCAAGTAGCCTGCTGTCCCATCCCCCGCCTTGACAGAGCTCAGCTTGTGGGCAAAAAGTTCTCTCAGCTCAAGCCAAGGCTCCTTATCTGTGTGTGACATGCCTGGAGTTGTAGAGGGTAAATAATACAGTATATCGTTATTTGGAATACATTAATCCCTCCTCCATTGCGGGGGTTGCGTTCCAGAGCCACCCGCGAAATAAGAAAATCCTCGAAGTAGAAACCATATGTTTATATGGTTATTTTTATATTGTCATGCTTGGGTTACAGATTTGCGCAGAAACACAGGAGGTTGTAGAGAGACAGGAACGTTATTCAAACACTGCAAACAAACATTTGTCTCTTTTTCAAAAGTTTAAACTGTGCTCCATGACAAAACTGTCATAAAGGCAGAGGAAAATCAATAGGGCTGTTTGGCATGTAAGTATGCGAAGCACCGCGGCACAAAGCTGTTGAAGGTGGTAGCTCACACCCCCTCCGTCAAGAGCACAGAAAGAGAGAGAGAGACAGAGAAAAACAAGCAAGCAAAAATCAATACGTGCCCTTCGAGCTTTTAAGTATGCGAAGCACGGTGCAGCATGTCGTTTCAGGAAGCAGCTGCACAAAAGATAGCAACGTGAAGATAATCTTTCAGCATTTTTAGACTAGCGTCCGTATCATCTAGGTGTAGGAACAGCCCCCCTGCTCAATCCCCCTACGTCAGGATCAGAGAAAGTCAGCGCAAGAGAAAGAGAAATGTAAGCTGGGTAGCTTCTCAGCCATCTGCCAATAGCGTCCCTTGTATGAAATCAACTGGGCAAACCAACTGAGGAAGCATGTACCAGAAATTAAAAGACCCATTGTCCGCAGAAACCCGCGAAGCAGCGAAAAATCCGCGATATATATTTAAATATGCTTACATATAAAATCCGCGATGGAGTGAAGCCGCGAAAGGCGAAGCGCGATATAGCGAGGGATTACTGTACATGCATTTTATGTGTGTTCCATGTCCACAAAGATCTGGGTAAGTGTAGGATGAAAAGGAAATGCAAAAAATGCAAGAAATGCCAAACACATACCTAAAGCAGAAACGTTTTCCATGTTATACTAATAATGATGAGAAATGTATAATGTGTATAATAAAAACATACATTTGATTTGCACCCAAAAAGAAGATGCCTTTGATTTCAGTCTATAACTATATAAATGCAAAGAATTATTTTTATTATTATTATAACAGCCGGTGTAAAGTTTGGGCGCATACACCATCAGCACAGCCCTGTCAGATCTAAACACTAGCGTGGTGAATTGCTCACGTACTGAAGTGTCTTTAGCTGCAAGTGGAAGTCCCATTTTTTTTATGGTGCCAAGCAGAGCTGCGTTGCATTACAGCAATCTATTAGCCGGCAAAAGAGCTGTGAAGAAGCTGTCTGTTGCTACTGTCCTGTACTGGACATCATATCTTTGATTGCCGGTACAACAAACAGTTATGAGAAGGCATCAGCCACAGCAAACCTCTTGTGAAAAGAATGGAATTAAATGCTATCAACTCAGAGAGATAGAGGCAAGTTCATTGTACCACATGAATGTCACTGAGGGGATAAAACTGAATAATAAAATGAAAAATGCTAACTTTTACAAGCAGTCAAAATATACACCGGGCGTTACAGACTCAAATCAAAATATGTTTTATTATATTGTAGAAATAATAATAATAATAGCAGCTCACTACTCAAAACATGGAGCACCCAGTCTCGAACACAGGACCTTCAGGTTATAAGGCAGAAGTTCTTACCTCTTCACCATTCAAGAATACGAGTAAATTCTCTGTCAATTGACATTTAAGATTGAGTTTTTAACTCATTGACAGGCACATGTAAATCGAATGTTTTTTTTTCTTTGGTTATATTCTTGAATAAAAGTGCACGTTTATTTGATATTTGGACTATGGTCTTAACACATTATACACTTCTCGTCATTATTATCGTAACATGAAAAAGGTTCATGCTTTAGGTATGTAAGCTGTACAACAATTAATTTAGCAGGTTAGTCTGCATCATCCCAACCATTCAAATGTCTGTTGTAGTCAGGAGTTTTTGGCTTCAATGATTGAAAAGCCAAAGCTGAAAAGCTGGAGATGCTTCAACAAATGGAGGATGGAATGCAGCAATTCAAGATGAAGGCTGTCATTCAGACCATGATAGAGGGATTGGAGCTGAAGAGAGCATCTGATGAGCTACTACAGCTAGATTGGCAGGCTAAGTACCTTCACCCCTATTGAGTAATGATGATGTTCATAACGTCTTCATGTGTGTATATGTATATATATATATATATATATATATATATATATATATATATATATATATATATGCTTTATATTGTCACACACGTGCGCATGGGAGGCAACTGAAGGGCTCACAAAGGGATAAGTCCATGCTGGACCAGGGGGTGGCAAAGTGCACTAATCCTCCCTCTTTTTCATTGGCAGACCAACCACGGGAAATTTTACCTGGACTGCAGGACGTCACTTCCGGTTCCTGCCCTGATGACATAATTTCTGGTTTCTGTCCTGATGACATTACTTCCCCTGCCTGACATTTCCTGTTATGTTGGTTTTATTGTTGGACTGAAGTCTGTTGAGACCTGTTCTATGGAAGCAACTTTTTAACTTTGGCAGCCTAATTCAAATTTTCAGACAGCTGCCCCCAAACATCTTCCTGTGTCTGTCCAGTCTTTTCACAACATATATAAACAATCCAATTTTTCCAGTTTTTATTGAAATGTAAGCAAGAACCACAATAGGAACCACAGCATAGAGAGAAGTGTGTGCATTGCAACAGGTACACATATCGTAACTGTAGGAAGGGCGGTGTGTGGGAACTGGTAACATTTGAATCTGATGATTGCATATAGCATGGAACTGACCCCTCTGTACTATTCTTTCCTCTGCATATCCTAGAGTACAAAAGAAACACCACCATGCACCAAAATGTTGAGACTGGGCAAGATCGAAAAAAAAAAGAAAACATGCAGTTACTGATTACAACCGCAAGAAGGCATGCAAATGAATATGAATAATATGAATAATGCTGCATCCGTGCCACAATGTTTTCCGAAATGTACTATACAGGTCATAAAATGAATAATTCCAAATATCATTTATACCTATGTTTCTGTTTTTTTGTCAGTGCAGCTTTGACATCATGGACCATAAGGTGCATACTAATTCAGAGTGAGCAGGAACACTCAATAAATCTGAATAAAAAAAATTCAAGTGATGGTGAGTTATGAAGAAGGCAGATTCACCAATGTTTGTGTATCAGCTTTTATTCCTCCAGATCAGAGAATTTTCCAGTTACATTGTTTCAAAACACCACTCACATCTACAGTTATTCCCAGTTTCAGATAAAAAGTAACCGCGTCAGATCTGGGGCGGGGGGGTGGGTGTTGTATCGTAATCGTGACTTAGAGAATAAAAGTAAAAAAAAAAAATGCTAACTTTTACAAGTACTATAAATTTACACTTGCGGTTACAGACACAAATCAAATGTATGTTTTTATTGTATAATATTAACAATAAGAGTAGCTCACTACTCAAAAAGGTAAATTTGAAGGGGAGCTGGTTTCTAACTCACGACCTCTGGATTATACAGTAAGTCAGCAGTTCTTACCACTGCACCACGGAAGTTGTCGTATTGTACTTGTACCTTTTGTGAAAGTGTTTATTTGATATTTGGCCATTAGCCTTTACACATTATACAATTCATGTCTACATTTTGTCATTTATTACTAAAACATAAAAAATGTTTCTGTTTTAATGATGTCTTTACATAGATTGTTGTAGACACAGAACACACATGAAGTTATTTCTCCTTACAACTCTAGGTAGCTCACTCCCAGATAATCAAAGCAGGAACTTGGAGAACTTCTTGCCCGTTCTGCGGCGGTAGGAGAGGTGGTATAGCAGGCTGCTTGGGCTTATCGATACATTTACAAGACAAAAGACGCTGACAGAGAGGTGCAAAGGGATTTAAGGTGGGCCGGATTTACAAGTTTTTCATAGTCTCTGGTAATTCTAGTGTTAAAGGAAAATTTAAAAAGAAAGAAATGCTCAGAAATAGCAGCTACTAACTCTGAAAGAACAATCTAAAATTTAATTTCCTAATAATGTGAAAAATATGAAAAAAATAAACAATTAAAATCAACTTCGACATGATTTATGGCATATTGAAAAAAAAGTAACAAAAAATTGTCATTTTGCAAGAACATTCATTTATATTCAAAGAATCACAGTGAGAAATTAGACAGTTTTGGAATTATAAGCTCACCCTTTTATTTCCTATAAGAGAAAAAGACCACAGTATCATTAGTCTCTTTAGGTACCAAACTGTACTTGGCGGGAGCATCCTTTGAGACAGTGCCATATTGGATAATTAAGGTGAGTACCCAGAGAAGTAACTTAATTCCCAGTGCATTTTTCCTAAGCATCTCTCCCTGCCTATCTCTCTCTGTAGGAAATCTATCTCTCTCTGAAGGAATGAATATATCTACATGAATTCTCCAGACATATTTGAATAGTTAAGGGGTCACCCCAGAATAATTTTTGAAAGTTGCGGACAGAATATGGCTAATCCCTTTAGTGTGCTACATTGCTGTTAAGGGACTAAACTCGGTATAAGCACTTTGAATGAAGGCATTCTCATTCTGTGTACATACACCCATACAAGTATACTGTATATTTTTAAAGAAGAACAGAACACCATGATAGGCTCCTGAAGGCACCTAAATCGATTGGTAAAAATAATAATAATAATACGCTATATTATAAAGCACATTAAACTATGTCCTATTGAAATTGGAAGAAAGGGAAAAAAAATACACAGAATGCAGATAAAACTTGAAACAAATTTTTTTTACTGGTTTAGATTTACGTTTGAGCGTTTTTTCATTAATACACTAGAGAAAACAATTACATGGATAATTTAACTGCTGATATCTAACTGATATCTAGGCAATAAACAGGAGAGCTGGAAAATGAAAGGATGAAGGAAACTTAGTTCATGGTACACACTAGTGTTCTAGTTATTTATTATAAAGCGGAACACATTCAATAATGGTGAAGATCTGTGGATATTATTTACATCTCTTATCAGAGGACTTCACTCTATAATTACAAGCAGGAAGTTTCAGCAGTGCATAGGATTTATGGATTCTCTTTAAGACTTTGCACTATTAGTAGAATTGTATTTTTTCATAATTTTTTCACTCCTCCTCATTTTCAGCGTGTTCAACAGCACAAACTAAATTCAGCATAAGAAAGAAGTACATGTTCTGTAATAAGTTTATTTTCTTTTGTTTGCTCATCCTTCACCAAAGTCTTCACTTAGTGTAATGTAAGTTATGCCACCTCTTAAGGTACTGTGTTCTCAATGCCAACCTTACATGCTGTGCATCAGCTAGACAATGCTGGAACTCAGGTTGCACAAGGTTGGCAGCTACAAGATGTCAGTGTGCACAGTAAATATCTGATAGGGCAAATCATCACAACAATGATACTAATGTTTTTCTGACAATACATGAAAAGATAAGGACTTTGACAAAGCTAATCTTGCTTTATCTCTATGTGTTTACCAAAGAAAATGTTTATTTTAAAGTTTACAAATCCAGTCAAGCTATCAAATCTGCACATCCAATATACAGAAAAGCTCGTTATACCACCATAATTCTGACAAAACCGGTGGAAATGACAAAGTTAAATGAAGCCTTAGTGAAAAGATTCACTATCTGAAAGCAAGCAAGTTTTTTAACACAATTTGTACAAACTGGACATAGAGTACCACCATCTTATATACAGTAGTCAAAAGAAATGACCAATAGGATCATAAGCAATATGGATCTGATCAAGAGAAAACACAGAAAGACACAATATCAAATGCTGTACAGCGACAATGAATTGCACAAAATGCAAAAATACAATTTCACAATTTAGAATTGCACATAATTTAGGTTGGATAGAGCAGTCTGGAGATTAAGAAAATGAAGCTATGAATCATAGACTATGTTAACACTAGAAACCCTTAAGCCTACGAAAAAACTTGTAATCCTGGAACGCCTTAAATTCCTTTGCACCAGTCCATCAGGATCTTTTGTTTTGTAAATGTGTTGATCAGCATAATCAGTAAGCAGCCAGCTATCTCATCCACCCCACCACTGCAGCTCAACTCAGTCAAAAAGTTCTCCCAGCTTAAGCCTTCTTTGTGTGGGTGTGAGGTGCCTGGAGTTGTATATAGTAAATAATATATATTTATTTGGAACACATGCGTTTCATGTGTGTTCCATGGCTACAATGATCTATCTAAATGTAGGAGGACAGGAAATGTGAGTAATGCAATAAATGTGGAACACATACCTAAAACAGAAACTTTTTTCATGTTATAGTACTGATAACAAAATTTTGACATGAATTTTGACATAATGTGTGAAGACTGAAGTTCAAATATTGAATAAACACTTTCACAAAAAGTTCACGTATAACAAAACAAGTGTGCTTTTATTGAAAATATAACCAAAGAAAAAGAAATCGGGTTGAGGTACGATGCAGACACAACCTCTTGGGTGATGCAATGTTAAAAACTGCTGACTCATAATCAAGAAGTTGCGGGTTTGAGTCTGGCCTCTTCCCAGTATTAACCTTTTGAGTAGTGAGCTGCTCTTATTGTTATTATCTATAATAATAAAAGGCAAAGCCCTCACTGACTGACTGACTGACTAACTCATCACTAATTCTCCAACTTCCCGTGTAGGTGGAAGGCTGAAATTTGGCAGGCTCATTCCTTACAGCTTACTTACAAAAGTTAGGCAGGTTTCATTTCGAAATTCAAAGCGTAATGGTCATAACTGGAACATATTTTTTGTCCATACACTGTAATGGAGGAGGCGGAGTCACGTATCGCGTCATCACGCCTCCTACGTAATCACGTGAACTAAAAACAAGGAAGACATTTACAGCACGAGTCACACGCGGGAACGAAGGTAAATGACGTTAATTTTTGACTGTCTTTTAATACTGTGTAAGCATACATATTAACACATGTGCAATTAAACGTGTGCATTTACGGGGTGATTTCTCAGGCTTAAAATCTCACCTTTTATCAAACGCGGGAAGAAAGGTAACTGACGTTGTTCACTGTCTTTTAATACTGTGTAACCATACATATTAACACATGTCCAATTAAACGTGTGCATTTACGGGGTGATTTCTCAGGCTTAAAAGCTCGCCTTTTACTAAAAAGGTAAATGCAAAACTATTTTCAATCAGTTTATTGAAACGCTCCCGTTAAGGATTGCAATAACATATTCGCGAGATAAAAGAACGAAGTAGGGGGAAATGGAGGAACAGCCGCAAACAGCGAAGAGCAAAAAATTAATTAAACAATTGAGAACGGAGCGAGTTAAGCATACAAGCATGTTCATAAGAGAAACAAAGCACGGTGTAAAACGTAAGTTTCAATTAAGTTTATAGAAACGCTCCCGCTGCGGATTGCAATAACATATTCGCGAGATAAAAAGTTTAATGAGAAGACACGAGGTATAAACGAACCACACGCCGTGGCGCAACGTTAGGGGCAACAGTTTCAACCATTCTATGATCTGCTCCTCGCAACTGAAAGACGGCACATGGCGGATGTTAGCCGACTTGCTGACCGCAACGTTAGGGGCTTCAACTATGGCGCTGACGCCACATCTCAGTGCCAACACTTTGCAGACTGTACTTAAAAGACACGCCCTCCTCACTGGACAGTTAAAAACACCAATCAAACTAACGATGACATCAAGTATTACCCAATCCAAAGTAGGAAAGGAAGCATCTTCATAAAATGCGTGTGGGATGATTTGCATGAGACGCTGCTTTAAAAAAAAAATGATAAAAAAAATACGGGATAAATCCCGTCCAGTATTGATTCAAAACGGGACGCGCAATTTCATTGTCAAACGCGGCACGATTCCGTATTTTAAAGGACGGGTGGCAACCCTACAGTGCCAGGTAACCACCCATACAATCAGATTGTGATTCAGACTAGGAATGCAATGAATGTAATTACCCCGATCTACATACAAGGCGAAAGTCTTGCAACATTCAAAGATGATGGTTTGGGATAAGTACACCATACAACATAAAAGAGCTTATGAAGCCTTGAACCGAAAAAAGCAAGATCTCAGAGATCGTAAAAAAAAAAATAGGAGGTAATGTCGTTTTACTCGCTGTAGATTTTAGTCAAACATTACCAGTTATTCCACGAGGGAGACCAGCAGATGAACTCAACGCGTGTTTAAAATCCATGCTTCTCCCACGCTCGGTTATATGTCGCGTGTTCTCGGGTAGGTGCACCAAAAAATTTATACATTTAAGCATGTAATGGGCAAACAAAAAATGAGGTATACCCGAAGGCACTGCAGTAGTACTTCATGTAACTTTACTTCTTAAATGTTAATGTTTTACTGTTTAATAATTTATACGCTTCTTATATGTTGTTCAAATTCTTTTATCAAAATACCACTGACAGCGCAATGCACGATAACATGGAGTGAATACACCATACGCATCCGCCCACGGCTGCCCTGCTGTGCGCAGATAGGAGTTGATTCTACAATAAAATAAAATAAAGATAAAAAGAGTAAAACAATCATCACCCATAAAGCGTGTGTGTGTGTATATATGTGTATATATATATATGTTGATATGTGGATGTGTATATGTATATATATATATATATATATATATATATATATATATATATATATGTAGATATGTATATATATGTGTATATGTATATGTATATATATGTTTATATGTGTGTGTGTGTATTTTATATATATAAAACACAGCAACACTCATAACAATGACAACACAATTACATTGACAATCATGTTACGTTATTTTTAAAATGTTTCCTTTTTTTTTCATAACCTCTTTAACACACTACTTCTCCGCTGCGAAGCGCGGGTATTTTGCTAGTTATACAATAAAAACATACATTTGATTTTAGTCTGTAAACGCCGGTGTTAATTTATGGTACTTGTAAAAGTTAGCATTTTTTTTTAAATTCAGTTTTATTCTCTAAGTCACGTTCACGCTCAGAACAATAAAATTACCACACTAGTAATCAGGTTTTTTTTTTTTGTATTGTATTGATTTTATTAAAATCAAATAACATTCCATACAAACAATTCAAGTTTTACAAAACTAGGTTTGAAACAAATCAACCCCCACCCATGAGAAAAAGACCTAGGCCAGCATAGTAAAACTTTAAACTAGTAAAAATAAGTAAATAGATACATTAAACAAAATGAATAAAAATAAACAGAATAAAAAAGAGGGGAGAGAATCTGCTTCCTCAATTAAAATGCTTATTCTAAAATGTTATTGATTATATCCTGCCAGGTTTTGAAAAAGTTTTGTAAATATCCTCTAATTGAGAATTTGATTTTTTCCAATTTGAAATAGTATATAACATCAGTTACCTACTGACTTAAAATAGGAGAGTTAGGATTCTTCCAGTTGAGCAAGATAAGTCTATGTGCCAATAGTGTAGTAAAAGCAATTACTGTTTGTTTAAAAGCTTGTCCTCTTCACTTTAAGCCCATTTGGAAGTACACCAAACACAGCTGTTAATGGATTAGGAGGGATAGCAACACCAAGGCTGTCTGAAAGCTATTTAAAGATTTTGGTCCAGAATGATGTTAATTTGGTGCAGGCCCAAAACATATGGCCCAATGAGGCTGGAACTTGATTGCAACGTTTGCATGTATGATCTTGTTCTGGAAACATTTTGGACAATTTTAAATGAGACATGTACTCAATACGGAAGTTTAAGTTGAATTATTATATGCTTTGTGCATATAGAGCTCATGTGAATTCTGTGCATTGCTACCTTCCACTCCTTTTCTGAGATGATGAGTGAGAGATCCTTTTCCCACTATACTCTTGGATCTTTGAAAGAGAGGAACTGTAAAATATTTTTATATATTACGGAGATGCTGTCTGAGTCCTCAAGACCGATCAATATTTTTTCCAGCATAGAGGTAGGTGGGAGGTGTGGAAAATTAGGCAGGTTTTGTTTAACAAAGTTTCTAATTTGAAGGTAGTTAAAGAAATGTGTTGCTGGAAAGTTAAATTTGGCGTGTAATTGTTCGTAGGATGCAAAGACGTTGTCTATGTACAGATCTCTAAGTGATTTAATCCCACATGTTTTCCAGACATTAAAAACTGCATACGTTTGAGAGGGTGGAAAAAGGTGGTTCTTGTGCAGAGGTACCACAGATAAAAGCTTGTCTGTCTTGAAATACTTCCTGCATTGGCTCCATATTCTGAATGAGTGAAGCACAATTGGGTTGTTAGTATATTGGTGATGACTTGTACTTATTGGGGTACAAAACAAGGAATATAAAGAAGTACTATAGGATTTTATTTCTATTGCGGACCAAGCCTGTGTATGTTCATCTATTTGTGTCAATGTCCACGTTTTTATAGCTTGTATATTTGCCGCCCATTAATAAAATTGAAAGTTTTTTTTTAATTGAAAGGACTTTGTAGGGTCGCTCTTTGGACACGTGAATGTTTTGAATTCCAATTAAATGAGGCTATGGTTGAATCTAATTTCTTAAAAAAATGATTTATTTATGAATATTGAGATGTTTTGAAATAAAAAAGAAGCTTATGAAGGATATTCATCTTACCAGTGTTAATTCTTCCATCTATGCAAGTCTTGCTTAATATTTTCCATATAGACTGCAAAATTTTGTTGATAAATAACTCTGTTTACTTGTAATGTTTACCCCTAGGTATTTAAACTGATCTGCAATGATTAACGGGAAGGTGTCCAATCTAATATTCCAGAGACCAGAAATCTTTTGAAATTCTGTTAATGCTGTTAGGACTGCAGGCACAGTATTTTGTGGATCTGATATATACAGTACCATATCATCTGCATATAGAAGAATTTTCTGCTCAAGTTCTTCTCTGATAATCCCCTTTATCTCATAAGCATTTCCATAGTGAACTGCCAGTGGCTCAATGGTGACTGCAAAAAGCAATTGTGACAGGGGGCATCCTTGTTTATTACCATATTCTAGTTTAAAGCAGTCTGAATTAATATTGAATTAAGCTTCTGGACCGGTATAAAGTAGTTTGATCCATGCACAAATGTTCGGGCCAAACCCAAATTTCTCCCATGTAGTGAACATGTAGTTTCATTCAACCGTATCAAAATGTTTCTTCTGAATCCAATGATAATAATATCTCTGGAGTGTTAGACTTTGTGGGTTAATATATTACATTAAACAGGCATCGAAGATTATAAGTGTCTGCCTTTAATAAATCCAGCTTGGTCTTGTAATATTACCGAAGAAAGAACTTTCTCAATCCTTCTGGCTAGGACTTTGGAGAGTATTTTAACATCATTATTCAGAAATGAAATTGGTCAATATGATGCACATTGTAATACGTCCTTATTTTTTTTAGGAAAGACGGTAATTAATGCTTGGTGAAAAGTTTGAGGTAGAATTTTATTGTCTCTAGCTTCTGTAAATGTTGCTAACAAATGGGGAGCTAGCTTAGTTGAGAATTTGTTATAAAATTTGGCAGGGTAGCCATCAGGGCCTGCTGCTTTCCCACTCTAAAGTGAGTTTATAGCATCTAGTAATTCTGATAGTGCCAAAGGTTTATCCAGTTCCTCTGCACTGAGAGTATATATTTTGGTACCTGTAATGCATCCAGAAATGTTGTTAGCTATTCTAAAATACCTGCCTTTGGCATGAGCACATAAAAGAACAAAAATCCACTGTTACTTGGGTCGAACGTGCACACTTTGCATGGCAGTGACTGGATCTAGGATTGAAGTCCACTCTGTTTGGTTCAATTTGTTCTTATAAAGCACACTTCCACCTATAAACATACTGTACTATAAACAACTATAACAGAGTATACCTAACATATAATATCAAATTGTGTGTAGCACAAACACAGACACATTGCTGAAGCTTTTATCAAAATGTATCTCTCTCTTCCTGCGGAGGTTGGTTTATAGAATATCCTGTACTGAATCACTTTTGCCAAACCAGTTTGAGGCACCTCCCCAAACCTGCAATAAATTTCACATCCTGAGGCAGTCCTAAAGACTCGGGGGGACTGGTTAATTAGACATGAAAGTACAACAAGCCATAATGAAACATTAATTTTACAATTGGTATGTCTAAATTACAAATAAAGACATACAAAATCTTTATATACAAAATATCATTCCGCCACAATCACACTCACAGAGTTCCAGTCTTTGGGTCACTGATTGGCCATGCCATGTAGCATTTTTTTTAAGTCAGTTGGCAGGTCTTTTTTCTTTCCAATTTTTGTAGATGAGATGGTTCACACCTTTTAATATCATCAAGAAGACAGAAATGCTTTGTAAATGGTAAGAAGTCCTTTGTTATTATTATTATTTCACAAGGTCTAACATGGTTTCTGACTATTGGAGGGTCCTTTAAGGTTTATTTTGATCTACTCCATATACAGTAGCTAATTCTTATGCATTCCCTTACACGGCTCCCTGACATGTATCAGTTTGTGCTGTTCACCTTTGACCCACACCAGACTGTGACGGTCCAGGTAGGCCCCAAGCCATTTGGTCCATCTGGGAAGCCTCTTGAACATTGTCAATAGTCATGACCGAGATAAGCCAACGGATGAGGACACAATACAAAACATGGGGTAGGGGCAAAAAGTGCAAGTGCTTTTATTTAAAAAAAAAAAAAGTTAAAACATGCAGTACTTGAATGTCTTCAGTAAATAAGTAACTACAAAAGTGAAATCAATGGGTTAAAATCCAGCCTTAAAATGAGAAACAAAAAACAGGAACAACACCGCCATTGGGTCCTTAATGTGTAGTCAGACAAGCCTAGCACAATTCTGTCACTGTCCCTCCAGCTCTCCCATTGATTGTGCTCAGCTGGTGGAGACGCTAACAGCTGCAGTCTTCACCACCTGAACCACCTTAGCCTCCTCACATAGATCCAGCCGGACTGCTCGGGGTTGGTTGTCCACCCGTTATCCTTCTCACTCCTGCAGTCGTACCTTGAATCCCTAGGGAAGACTTCACCGTGTTCACACCTACTCCACAGCCCCTGGAATGCCCTTCACTGGGTGGGGATTCCACTGCCTTTCCTCCACTAGTTGGTTGGCCCGTCTTCTCTCCACCTGATGCATGCGTGTGTGTGCATGCTATCTCTCTCTCTCTCTCCCTTGATTCCATTCTGTCTCCCCATCTTTTTGCCACGTCTAATTTTTACATTTTTTTTTAAATCAAAAACGAGGTGGAGCTGCAGCAATCGCAGTTCCAACGCTAATAAGGGACATGGGTGATCCTGCACGTGTGTGTGAAGTGCAAGGCTTTCCACTCCCATATCTCGCGTTGAAGCCGCTCAGACCATGCTACCACTCCCCACCCAAAGATGCAAGTGTCAACTGTTATTTATTTAATTAAAACTTGCCAACCTGCCAAAGATTTCACTTTACCACAAAGACCTCAATTGTAATCACCTGTACACTTTGTAACCGACAAATGGCCAGTATCACATACAGCCAGATGGGGGCCATAAGTCAACATATGACTGTATTTATACATTTTTAAACATTTCGTTCAGTGAGCAAAGTACCAAATTGTATTTTAGATAAGTAATCAATTTTTGAAATTAAAAATTAATATTCCAAAACAGAGAAAAGTACCACGTTCAATTGGTTGCTTAAAAAGGTTCTTCACCTCTAGCAAAAAAATGGAACAGAAAAGTTCAGCCTGTATATATTTCAAAAAGTAGATTATAGCTCACTCAAGGAACATCGGTAAATTTGAACATGACAACTAAATTGAATTTAAACATAACAGTATGTATAATTATTAATCAAGTTCTCTTGTTATGTAATTTTTACATCATGTGGGATCAGAGTGCCCACACTTGATCTTTCCATTACCCTTATGTTTTTCTTGGATTACAGTTAAACCTCACAAAGCCTGCAGGTGAAATCTGATTTATTTTTGTGCCTGAAATCCATAAATGCTTCCTAAATTTAATTTCTAAACTTAATTAAACTTTGGGACTTTTACTAAATTTCCCCCAAATTAACAAAACGTTTAAAAAGTAAATAACCCATAATTTGTACAGCTTCTACAAATGTTTTACTTTGCCATGTCTTTCAGGTCAGTTTTACGCACTGCTGACTTTAAGAGATTGTACTCTCCATTTACAATATTATTTTTGCTCGCCACTCATAAAAAATATTATAAAGTTATATTTTTAGTAATTGGAAGACATTTAGTAAGATGCCCTAACTTTACAAAGAATTTTCTAACTGTCACATTTTTTACAACTACTGCACATTTTGAACAATACCATATCTGTTTGTGTGTATAAACCAAGCCGTTTTCCACAAGCAAACTGTCTGCTTTATTCTAACTGTGCATTACAGTCAACTGCCAACAGGACTCACAATCTGTTTATATAGTGTATACCACTAGGTGGCAGCATAACCCCTTAACATCCCTCTTCTTCCGACTTTGTAGTGCAGCACATTTACTCATGAGGTATTAGTTATTTACACACAAAAACTTTTGCTCTTTTTTTTAACTTGAACATTTCAAGAAAGTGAACAAACATAACCACATCAAGTAAATATTCAGAGGTCGAGTCTTTTCGGCGGCTGAATTCGTCTGCCGCTGCGTGTGTAGTGCAAGATGTCAGATGCATTCTCAGTTTGCATCTTCTTCCCTGTCTGTGAGATGGGCACGCTGTCAGTTTCAGGTGGATGCTCTATCTGCTCCTCCGCTGTGGCCTCGGTCGGCTCATCTTGGCACGGTGCCTTGCTGGGCTCTGTGTTAGCTTGAAACTTTTCTGTGAGCGTAGTCGGAGTGGGCTTTGCAGGCCTGAGGTCCACACGGTTGCGCCGGTACAGAGCACCGTCCACATCTACCAGATAGGAGCGTGGGGCTACCTGTTGAAGGCAAGTTCCCCGTCTCCATATGCCGGTTCTGTCACCTGGAAGAGGCTTCATTTTTATGCTTTGTCCCACCTTGAACTCAGGAAGGTCTCTGGCCATTTTGTCATATGATTGTTTTTCGACTTGCCTTTTAAAATGCAGTTTATCAGGGACATCCTTAACTACACATTGTTGGAGCAGTGCGTCAGTCACCGGGAGGGGTGTTTTCAGCCTGCAGGCCATCAGCCGCTGTCGGCGTGTTTCACCAGAGCAAAATTGCTTTCCATGGGTTGTCACGTTCAGTTCACTCGTCTGCAAAGGCTTTTAACAATTTTCACCGCTGATTCCACTTTGCCGTTAGCTTTAAGGTACCTTGGGGATGAAGTAATGTGGTTGAAACCCCACTCCCGAGCAAACTTTGAGAACATAGTGCAAGCAAATTGCGGACCTGAGTCCATAATGACTCAGTCGGGCTGGCCGTACCTGGCCAGTTGAGCCTTGCATGTCTTACTGATGGCATCTGCTGATAGGTCATGCAATAGTTCAACTTCCCAGAAGTCTGAGTAGTGATCCACGATCAGCAGAAAGTCCTTTCCTGCGTAGTTAAAATGTCCATACTCAGAATTTGCCATGGACGTGTGGGGAGTGGATGTGACATCATGGTCTCTTTCTGCTGTTCGTGTTCGTTGTACACAGTGCACTGTCCTACATAGTCTTTAATCTCCCCATGCATATTTGGCCTAAACGGTGTCTTGCGCACCTGTCTAAGGCAGGCTTCGCTGCCTATGTGGCTCCAATGTATGCGCCGCAGCATCTCTGAACGCAGTTGCTTTGGAATAATTATACACTGGCCTTTAAAAAGTACCCTGTCCTGTAGCCTGATTTTGTCACGGTAGACCCAATACTTCCTAATGGCCACGGGTGTTTCCACCTTTGTGTCGGGCCATCCGTTCAGCACTACTGACTTGAGGATTTGGAGGTGTTTGTCACGTTTGGTGGACTCTTTGATATGTGATAGACGCTGGCGCATGACATTCATATAGTCGGCCTGATTTGTGTCCTCTATATCATTCTGTTCATTGTACATGCTGCAGACTAAATGCTGACCATGTGGTGTGTGTGTTCCGTGAGAGCATATCATGGCTCTGCTCAGTGTGTCGCTCACATACATAATCGGGCCCGGTTTATAGGTTACTTCCAGAGTGTAATTTTGGAGTGAGAGTAGCATACTTTGAAGTCATTTTGGGGCGCTAAGCAGAAGTTTCTTAAAGATTGCAACTAGTGGTTTCTGGTCAGTTTCAACAGTGATCTCTCCCCGACCATACTGATAGCTATGAAAGCGGTGGCAGGCAAGCACAATGTTTAATCATTCCTTCTCAATCTGAGCGTAATTCTGCTCGGTTGCGGTGAGAGCTTTGGAAGAAAATGCTACAGGCTGCCCTTCCTGTAGTAGGCAGCAGCTGAGGCCATTCTGACTAAAGTCAATTTGTACTCTTATGGGCTTGTTAACATCGTAATATCTTAGTATTGG
Source organism: Erpetoichthys calabaricus (assembly GCF_900747795.2). NCBI lineage: Eukaryota > Metazoa > Chordata > Cladistia > Polypteriformes > Polypteridae > Erpetoichthys > Erpetoichthys calabaricus. Next base: position 78,301,313 of record NC_041400.2, read on the forward strand.
CACCACAGCCGTAAGGCGCTTGACTTCGTCCACAGCCTTCTGGTGCTTCAGCAGCCAGTGCCATTGTGTGTCTTTATCCAGGAGCCTGCACAAAGGCTCGCACACCTCTGAGAGGCAGGGCATGAATTTCGACAGGTATGTAAGGAATCCGATGAACTTTTGTAAACCCTTTGAATCTGTGGGAGCAGGCATGTCTTTTATAACCCTTACCTTCTCTGAATCTGGCTTGAGACCCTCAGCTGAGAGTAACTTTGTTCAGTTTAAACTGCAGCTTGTTGATGCTCAGTCTCAGCTTCACTTCCCTGCAGCGGTCCATTAGGGCAATTATATTGGCGTTGTGGTCGCGAGTGGCTTCCTTCAAAGAGTCTGCGATAAGTATATCATCTGCAATCGGCTCAACACCATGCAGGCCAGCTAATAATTCATGTTGTTTTCTTTGGTACACCTCAGGAGCTACTGACACGCCAAAGGGTAGCTTGAGCCAGAGCATTTGCCCCCATGGTGTCCAGAATGTAGTAAGGAGGCTGCTATCGCTGTCTAATTTAATTTGTAGGAAGGCGTCCCAGGCATCCACCAATGAAAACAGATGGGCTTTGACAGCTTATAAAGGACATCTTCGAGTGTCCGCATTATATAGCGGGACCTTTTCAGAGCTTTGTTCAATGCCTTTGGATCAATGCAGATTCTGATTTTCCCAGCTTTTTTTACTATGACCATGTTGCTTATCCATTCCGTGGGGTCAGTCACTGGGGCTAGATGGCCATCACGTATGTGTATGTCCAGTTGGGCTTTGACAGCTGTCCTGAGGGCAACTGGAACATTGCACGGTGAGCATTGTACTGGTGTGACAGTTCCGATCCAGGTCAAAGTGTACTTCCCCAGGGAGAGATTAAGTGGAATTCCTGAATATGTCCCAGTATCTGGTGGTAAGTTTGTGTTCGGTCGGCGTCTCTGTGATATGGCCTTCTAAATTATGAAGTTCTTCCGGTATTGTGATGTGCATCAGTCCCAAACGCTCACATGTTGAACCTGATAAGAGCAGATTTTGATTTGCTTCAACTATTTCAAATTCTAGCTTGTGACTATGTCCCTTTATTAGACATTCAGTGTGGAAAAGGCCCACTGACTTCAACACCTCCCCCGATTACAGTTTTAGTCTCGTCCTGCTAGGAATTAGCTTTACATTGGGTGCTAGCTTACTTTTATCCCGTAGACTAATGACATTGCATGTTGCTCCCGAGTCCAGCTGGCAACATTGTCGGGTGCCGTGGAGCTGTAGGTTGGCAAACCACTTTTTCCCTCAGGAGCTGGGTGACCCTGTTGTACTGGTGGTGTATACTGTATGTGTCCGTCAGTGTCATTGTCCTTCTCCTGTTCAAGCTCGGCTTGGGTGTCTACCATATGCAGCTGACGCTGGTCTCGTTTCGCTTTAAGGCACACCATAGCGATGTGGTTGACAGTTCCGCAGAATCAGCAAACCTTGCCAAAAGTTGGGCATGTGGCTCTTCCCTGGTTGTGTGTGCTGCCACAGTACTTGCACTTGCCAGTGCTCCCAGGGTTGCTCAGAAGTCGTGACTTGGTGGACTTGAGTGTACCTTGTTGTGCTGGCTTTCGGATGTCAGCGTCGTTAATTATGTCATCTGCTTTAGCCTGCATTAGCGCCTTCATTCGCAAATCTGTTGGCTCCGCAGCTCAGCAGATGTCGATAGCGGATGCCAAAGTAAGTTCCCGTTCTCTTAGCAAGCGGCGTCATGTGCTTTCATCAGCAATACCTAACACCAGCCTGTCTCTAATCAGTTCATCTTTCAACTGTCCATAATCACGTTACAGCTTTCTCCCTTAGTTTAGTTATAAATACGTCTACTGTCTCACCTTCCTCTTGCTTAATGGATCAGAAGACAAAGTGCTCAAATATGACATTCTTTGTCAGCTTGAAATGCCTCTTGAGGGCAGTCAAAATGGCACGGCATTCTTTTGCTGTTCCTCCGTCAAGTGCAGATTGTGTTGGTAGACGTGTCAGCACTCACTACCCGTTACTTGTCTGAGGGTGGATGCTTGTACATCTATGGGTTTCTCATGCAGCGGTGGCTAACATAAAGTCCTGAAATTCCGCTTTAAAGATCTCCCAGTTCCCAGCAACAGAAGTTAAAATATAACTTTACTAAATATAAAATAATAAAACATATTAAATAATTCATTTTTATTTCTTTTTTAAACAAGGTTTAACAGTTTCCCCATATATTTTTCAAATTCTAAATTTTAGTTCTTTGGGGACTGTTCAGGGTTAGGCCTACCTGTAGTTATTAGTCCAAAATCATAACAGGATAGCTGGCCCACTTCTCTCCTATGTATCACATCCTTCACCTTTTTCCCTCCCTACTCCTCCTTGCCATTTGATCTTTTGGGCTCTCTTCTTGAATCTATTTGGACTCTTGCCCTGTCTAACCTTGTGACTGCTAGCACCTGGGGTAACTGATAAGGAGGATCAGTGGCATTCCGGCCACTGTAAAAAAAGCTTACACTGTTCCAGTGTGGTGCTGAGGTGTCACCCTCTGCACTCGGGTCCCAACCCAGGAGGTTCATTGTTTGGTGGGTGCAGCAATGCTGTATCAGGGCATGCTCCCAACATCTCCAATGCCAATCTCATACATCTTTAAATGTAAGACTTAACACCATCTGTAGCCACTACTGAATTGGCCTTGTAATTCCCTGCATCATCCTGTCATCTCAGTCCCATTCAGCTTGTAGTTGTGGTCCTGGGTGCTCACTTCCTGGGATTGTGTTCTTTTTTGATGCAGAAACTACTCAAGTCATATCCATCCTTTTTTCCATGGTGGAAATAATCGGACATCTATTTTGGTACATATCTGCTGTGGAATGAACCCCGGACACAGACAAGCAGACATGTTTTACTCACCACCACACGTTTATTTACATTAATATATACAATGTTCAGTGCACCACAAACCCCAATCTTCCCCAAAGTCCAGGCCAACCACACTATGCCTTCTTCGGGCCACCTCCTTCTCTCTCTCTTCACTGACCTCGTCCGTCTTCCACCCGACTCCAGCCTCTTTTATAAGCACCCGGATGTGCTCCAGGTGTGTTCCGGCAATCTCCCACCGACACGCCCCAGTATGGCAGAAGTGCCGGCTGCGTACCCGGAAGCACTCCGGGTTTTCCCCACTTGTCTTCCCCCCAGCACTTCCGGGTGTGGCAGAAGCGCTGGGGTCTAGGGTTCTCCAGGCATGGGGGCACCCCCTGGCGGTAACCATGGGCCCCTACAGGGTTGAGCTTTCCCAGCTCTGTACCCGTGGCCCCCAAAGGAACCAGGGCGGTCGCCCCCTCGTGGTCTGGAGGAGGCATGAGCCCTCCTCCTGTCTTCCTGGGTGTCCTGGCTGGGTGCCACCCCCAGCCGCATGCCACACTGCTGTTTGCTTCACAGAAACATGGCTGAATGGCTACGTTTCTGGGCAAAGTGTTGTCACAAAACCTTAAGTGAAATGAAAACATCACATGTATTATCAAAACAGCAATTCAGACAATGTTGTATTTGTGTCAGATGAGGAAATTCAATATTCCCCAAGTAATAGTGGTCCAATTTACAACAGCTATCATTAAGTCCATACCAACCACATCTCTAACTGTCTGGCTTAGTGCTTCCTCTGCTCAAGCTAAGGCTAACATGTAGAGCATCATCACAATCTGTGAAAATATCATAGGCTGTAACTTACCACCCATTCTAGTTCAATATGAGTCCAGGGTAAGAAAGCATTCAGTAAAGATCATTGCTGATCTGACCAAACCAGAACATTTATTAGACATAAATATTATGAATTCTGTTGCACAACATCACTTGCCTTTTCATCTTTTAGTTTACCATGCATCGAAAAATAAAATGAGCGCCTCATCATTCCAGCATACCAGTTGTCAGGAGTGGCCTTGAACTCTGCTGTTAGCTCCTTCTATTAACTACCTTTTCCTCTTGTGTACTCCTGCCATAGTCTGTTGCAATCACAGTCATGTGATGGGAATTCAAGGCATATAAAAGGGTGAGACTAACTAGCATTGGGCTTGTTTGCTTTTGCAAAATACCCTTTTTTATTGCTTTTTTGTATATCTAAGTGCATTGGCTGGTGGTGTCTCGTTACTTGTTTTTGGACTCTTAACTTAGCCCTTTATCTATTTTTGCCTGATTTTTATGCCTGCCTTTTAGTGTTTTAACATGCCTATGCTTTTTAGCAGCCTCTTAATTTACCAACATAAATAAAATATACAGTATTTTGCCTCTTTCTCGTGGCTTCTATCCTGCCTGCTCTTTTTAGTGTACAAAATAGGGCAATTCCAAGCACACACAAACACAATATTGTTTAATAAACAAATCACTCTGTGAAATGCTATGTAATGTGCCTAAATCAATCAGTACAAAGCAGTCTAATTTAATTTAAAATATAATTTAAAGCTTTGCCTAATTATATTGATATACTTTTTGTTGACACTTGAAAACTTTATTAAGATTCTGAAGTCCAAATCTGTTTCTCCTGTTCTAGGTCATAGGGAGCCAGTGGTTATTCTGGCAGTGATGGTCACCATTCAAATGTAGGATACAGCTAACATATATTCACACTCACTCTTACGGGAAATATTTTGACTTATCGATCACCCTAACATGCACATCTTGGTCATGTAGGTGAAATAATCATGCATACATGGGGAAAACATGAAAAGTTCATATGCAGAGGAAGTAGGAAGATGAATTCAAGATTCTGGTACTGCAAGACAACAGCATTAATACTATTTTAAATTCTGTTATTGAGATTTCTGGACTGTGATCATTTAATTCAACAAACAAAGTGTCATCATATTAATCACAGAGTGAGCAATTAGACTTGCAATTTACTATAAACAACAAAAACACACACAGATCAGCATATCTGCTCTGAGGCTGAAGGAATTCTCCACCATGAAATGATTTAATTCTACAGTATATGTTATTTACACCATGTAGTTTGTAGTGATGGCCTTGAAAAATTTTTAGTCTCTTGCAGAATGGAGATAAAACAGGTTCTGTAAGAACAGGCATCTATGATGACCAATGCTGAAATACAGTATCAGAAAGGTCCATGAAAATATCTCACATTACTCATGTCATGTAATCTACATGTGATGTCATCTATTTTAAAATTGTTTTGCTGTTGTGGATCACCATAGACTTTTGTTATCGATAAATGGAGTAATTAACATATCAAAATTATTTTTAGGTGGAACATTCTTTTAACTGAAACTGAGTTTTCCTGGATGCCTAAATCAACATACACTGTAGGATGTGCACCTCTAATATCTGCCTGAACACAGCAGTACTGCTTCGAATATTAAAGCTGCAAGTCTGAAAAGAATGGAATAAAATGTTTTCCAACATTTTGATGCTACAAGCACCCACTTCTCCTTTTTTCCGGTGTGGTCACTTTTTTGCATTTTCAGGTTTTTAAAAAATTTTTTTGCTTGCATTTGTATCAATTTGTACATTTCTTTAACTTTTTTGTTAATCTTTTTCACTATTTTGTGTGTTTTCAATTTTTGTATGTGTTTTGCTTCTTGGGCCACCATATTGGACTTTCTTGAGAACATGAGGCAATAACAAACAATAATTATTCTGCAGTGAAACTTATGCTCCCACTCTGGATCTAGCCTTCATTGGGCCATTATTATGCTTTACTTATATGACATTCTGTTCTTTTTTCAATTGTTCTTGCATTTGGACTCTGTTTTCCTTGATGCCTTATTATGGTGTTTTACCTGTTGTTGGAGTCAGATGGATTTGGCCTGTGTATTCTAAAAAAAATATTCTGTTTTCTTGTTGGGCTTAAACTACAAATGCTTTGGAGAGGGGTGTGTGGACATATGTGGTTATGTTGCTGAGTGTCACAACCCACCAGTGGGAGCAGGTATGTTGCTTGTAGTCGGGACCAACCAGGACCGCAGATGACCACTGAAGACAGACAGAGATGACAAGGTGTTATTAAAAGAGGATATTTTATTTATAACAATCCTTGGAATTTCTTGTTGAGGGTGCAAAAATATTTAGGTAGTGGGAAAAAAAATAAAGAAAAGAGTCCCATAAACAAGTTCCGTGCCTTCTTGTAATAAATGCAAAATACAAACAAAAACTCGGGTGCAAAATTCGACTAAAATATTAAGACCACATGGGCGGCACGGGGGCGCAGTGGGTAGCGCTGCTGCCTCGCAGTTGGGAGACCTAGGGACCTGGGTTCGCTTCCCGGGTCCTCCCTGCGTGGAGTTTGCATGTTCTCCCCATGTCTGCATGGGTTTCCTCCGGGTGCTCCGGTTTCCTTCCACAGTCTAAAGACATGCAGGTTCGGTGGATTGGTGATTCTAAATTGGCCCTAGTGTGTGGTTGGTGTGTGGGTGTGTTTGTGTGTCCTGCGGTGGGTTGGCACCCTGCCCGGGATTGGTGTGTGTGCATTGTGCCCTGTGTTGGCTGGGATTGGCTCTAGCAGACCCCCGTGACCCTGTGTTCGGATTCAGCGGGTTGGAAAATGGATGGATGGATGGGTATTAAGATCACCTTCTTGTAATCCCCGAAGGTGCCTACTGCTTCCTTGATTACTATTTACAAAAAGAGAAAAAAAGTTCAGTCTCTGGTACAGTCCATAAAAAATAATAAAGTTCCTCTGCAAATAAAGAAACACAGGAGCCAATGCCTGCTTATAGGAGTAAAAGTTGCTCCTACTGGCAGCCTAAGCTTAAGCCATTCACTGAGCCACACAGCTACTCCTTCCTCTAATAATTAATAATAATTCTTTGCATTTATATAGCGCTTTTCTCACTACTCAAAGTGCTCAGTAATTGCAGGTTAAGGGTCTTGCTCAAGGGCCCAACAGAGCAGAGTCCCTTTTGGCATTTACGGGATTCGAACCGGCAACCTTCCAAGTGCCAGTGCAGATCCGTAGCCTCAGAGCCACCACTCTGCTCTGTGCTCCTGGCCTATAAATAATCAAAAGAAACACCACACTCATACTTGACATTCTGCGTTTATTGATCCGGCACAGCATATTCAAAGTTATGAGGTGATTTTGCACACGCATAACAACTTGAAGGAGATGGCCGGAAAAAGACAAAGAATAAGAACCTACATGTGGTGATAAGTCTTAACCTTTCTTTTTATTTTACAAAATACTTGCGTTTCTAAACCCTAAGAGCCACACTTAATACACACGATGCATCAGTGAGGTATACAGCCTCACACTAAACTCTGTTCCATAATGGGATTATGGAGGCTGGGATTGTGGGTGGGTTTGTTGTGAGAAGCCTCTGAAGTCTGTGTATCTGGAAGATCAGTAAGTATGTGGCAATACATCTGCTGTTAACTTTCATCACTTTTTCTACAATTTCTTTTTCTATTATTTGTCTTTTCGGTCTCACGACTAGCCTAAAACTAATTTTCCTACAATATTCAGGGCCTTGGTTCTAAAGTTAAAATAACAGCCATCCTTGACTTTCTTTGACATAATCTTCTTCTTCTTTCGGCTGCTCCCGTTAGTGGTTGCCACAGCGGATCATCTTCTTCCATATCTTTCTGTCCTCTGCATCTAGTTCTGTTACACCAATCACCTGCATGTCCTCTCTCACCACATCTATAAACCTTCGCTTAGACCTTCCCCTTTTCCTCTTCCCTGACAGCTCCATTCTTGGCATCCTTCTCCCAATATACCCAGCATCTCTCCTCTGCACATGTCCAAACCAATGCAATCTCGTCTCTCTGACTTTGTCTCCCAACAGTCCAACTTGAGTTGACCCTCTAATGTACTCATTTCTAATCCTATCCATCCTCGTCACACCCAGTGCAAATCTTAGCATCTTTACCTCTGCTACCTCCAGCTCTGTGTCCTGCTTTCTGGTCAGTGCCACCATCTCCAACCCATATAACATAGCTGTTCTCACTACCGTCCTGTAGACCTTCCCTTTCACTCTTGCTGATACCCGTCTGTCACAAATTACTCCTGACACTCTTCTCCACCCTGCCTGCACTCTCTTTTTCACCTCTCTTACACAATCCCCATTACTCTGTACTGCTGATCCCAAGTATTTAAACTCATCCACCTTCACCAACTCTACTCCCTGCATCCTCACCATTACACTGACCTCCCTCTCATTTACACACATCTATTCTGTCTTGTTCCTACTGATCTTCATTCCTCTCCCCTCTAGAGCATATCTCCACCTCTCCTCAACCTGCTCCCTACTATCGTTACAGATCACAATGTCATCAGCAAATATCATAGTCCACGGGGACTCCTGTCTAATCTCGTCTGTCAACCTGTCCATCACTATTGCAAATAAGAAAGGGCTCAGAGCTGATCCCTGATGTAATCCCACCTCCAACTTGAATGCATCCGCCACTCCTACTGCAGACCTCACCACTGTCACACTTCCTTCGTACATATCCTGTACAACTCTTACGTACTTCTCTGCCACTCCCGACTTCCTCATACAATACTACAGTTCCTCTCGAGGCACCCTGTCATATGCTTTCTCCAGGTCCACAAAGACGCAATGCAACTCTTTCTGGCCTTCTCTAAACTTCTTCAACATCCTCAGAGCAAACATTGCATCTGTGGTGCTCTTTCTTGGCATGAAACCATACTGCTGCTCACTAATCATCACCTCACTTCTTAACCTAGCTTCCACTACTCTTTCCCATAACTGCATGCTGTGGCTCATCAATTCTATTACCCTGTAGTTACTGCAGTCTTGTACATCCCCCTTATACTTAAATATTGGCACTAGTACACTTCTTCTCCACTCCTTGGGCATCCTCTCACTTTCCAAGATTCCATTAAAAAATCTGGTTAAAAACGGCACTGCCATCTCACATAAACACCTCCATGCTTCCATAGGTATGCCATCTGGACCAACGGCCTTTCCATTTTTCATCCTCTTCATAGCTGTCCTTACTTCCTATCTGCTAATCCGTTGCACTTCCTGATTCACTATCTCCACATTATCCAACCTCTTCTCGTTCTCTTCATTCATCAGCCTCTCAAAGTACTCTTTCCATCTGCTCAACACACTCTCCTCGCTTGTGAGTACATTTCCATCTTTATCCTTTATCACCCTAACCTGCTACACATCTTTCCCAGCTCGGTCTCTCTGTCTAGCCAATAGGTACAGGTCCTTTTCTCCCTCTTTACTGTCCAACCTCTCATACAACTCATCATACGTCTTTTCTTTAGCCTTCGCCACTTCTCTCTTCACCTTGCGCCTTATCTCCTTGTACTCTTGTCTACTTTCTGCATCTCTCTGACTATCCCACTTCTTCTTTGCCATCCTCTTCCTCTGTATACTATCCTGTATTTCCTCATTCCACCAGCAGGTTTCATTTTCCTCCTTCCTCTTTCCAGATGTCACACCAAGCACCCTTCTTGCTGTCACCCTTAATACATCTTCTGTAGTTTCCCAACTGTCTGGTAACTCTTCACTGCCACCCAGTGCCTGTCTCACCTCCTCCCTAAATTCAACCTTGCAGTCTTCCTTTTTCAACTTCCACCTTTTGATCCTTGGCTCTGCCCTCACTCTCTTCCTCTTCTTGATCTCTAACGTCATCCTACAGACCACCATCCTATGCTGCTTAACTACACTTTCCCCTGCCACCACTTTGCAGTCTTCAATCTCCTTCAGATCAACTCTTTTGCATAGGATGTAATCTACTTGTGTGCATCTTCCTCCACTCTTGTACGTAACCCTGTGTTCCTCCCTCTTCTTAAAATACGTATTCACCACAGCCATGTCCATCCTTTTGGCAAAATCCACTATCCTCTGACCTTCTTCATTCCTCTCTTTGATACCATACCTACCCATCACCTCCTCATCTCCAGTGTTCCCTTCACCAACATGCCCATTGAAATCTGCTCCAATCACCACTTTCTGTCTCTTGGGTACACTGTTCATCACTTCATCCAACTCACTCCAAAAATCTTCTTTCTCACCCATTGCACACCCAACTTGCGGTGCATATGCACTAACAACATTCATCATCTCACTTCCAATTTCCAGCTTCATAATCATTACTCTGCCTGACACTCTTTTCACCTCCAAAACACTCTTGACATACTGTTCCTTCAGAATAACTCCTACCCCATTTCTCCTCCCATCCACACCATGATAGAACAATTTGAATCAACCTCCGATCCACCTGGCCTTACTCCCCTTCCATTTAGTCTCTTGCATGCACAATATATCAACCTTCCTTCTCTCCATCATATCTGCTAACTCTCTCCCCTTACCAGTCATACTGCCAACATTCAAAGTTCCTACTCTCAGTTCCACTCTCTTTACTTTCCTCCTCTCCTCCTGCCTCCGGACACGTCTCCCCACCTTCTTCTCCTTCTTATTCTACGGCCAACAGTAGCCCAATTTCTGCCAGCACCCTGTTGGCTAACAGTACTGGTGGCGGTCGTTGTTAACTTGGGGCTTGACCGATCCGGTATGGAAATTTGTATTGTTGTCCGCATATTGCTTTGGCAAAATTTTACACCAGATGCCCTTCCTGACGTAACCCTCCCCATTTATCCGGGCTTGGGACAGGCACGAAGAAACACACTGGTTTGTGCATCCCCTGTGGCTGGGTTAATATAATAATAATAATAATAATAGTAGAAAATTACTCAACACCCAAAGACATTTAAAAGACAAATATATATATATGTATTAATCCACTTTCACGTTATAAGTGATCCCTTGTTCTTAAAATTTATGCAGATAGTTGTTCCTGGGGATAAAAAAGGGGAAAAAAACAGACAAAATCCACGGCAAAGGCTTTGTTGTAGAACTCAAATTTCATCTCTGCCATATAAGTGATTAAAACCATTGGAATTAAATACTTTAAGTACAAAATAAATAAATACATTTCCTGTCATAACCACCCATTCACCCCTTTATATTGGGGAGGGATCTCATTTTCATAGTAGGTGCAATAATCCTATAAAACTCAGTTTTCCCATATATTTTGTGTGCAGTTGTTCATGGGAGATTAAAACTGATCAAATGTATTTTAAAAAATTGTAGGTAGCAGTCTGTGGCATTCTTAATCTGCCGTGGTCCCTAACAAAATGAACACTGGGTAGTTAAAATTGTGCACAATTTCTTTAAACATACAAGTTTGCACAATATGCCCAGAGAGTGAAAACAACCTCTCGGAAGGCACTGATGTGGCAAGGGTTGCCAAGTACTTGCGAGCAACACAAGCTAGCTCTTTGTATACCAGAGGATGTGTGGACCACCACTTTAGGGGACAATCCTCCATGCTGATGACAGGCTCTGCTTTATAGCGCTCCAGACATTTTTCAATACAGTCCTCCTCCTCATCAGATTCTGACTCTGAAGCCAATAGGAGGGATTCTTTCTTCTTTATGGGTTCGGATATTACAGCTTGCACTGGTTGCTGTATCTCTTCTTTGAGGATGCCAGCAATCAAAGACTACACCTCAGCTCTGTCAGCTCTGTGTAGGCACTTAAGGTCTTTAAACCTGGGGTCAAGTGCTATGGAAATCTTTAGCCATGTATTGTTTGTTTTCTCCTTCCGTTTCTCCATATCCATGGCAAATGTTTGCTTGAACTTTATTATATAGGCTGGGTCATCCTCTGAACTCTCCATCACCTGAGACAGATGGCATAAAGCGGGCAGCACCACTGAACATGAAACAGATTTCTCTCCTCCAAGTAGTTCAGTAAAGTATCTGCCAAAATCAATTCCATATCAGTTAAATTGTGGGGGCCTTGTATGCATTTGTATTCACTCATACACAAAAAGCTATACCAAAATAGCTGTAAGATAGACTTGATGATTAAATAGAGGCAGTCAAACTTAACTATAACTGGACTTTATAAGGTCTGCACAGAGCGACAGGTTTTTTTTTTTTTTATCGAATTTACAATTAACAAACATTCTTTGTGGATGTACTGTAATGTAATATCACAACATTCACAGGAGAGAATAGGCAACAAGTAGAGGATGGCAAGCCCCCCTCCCAATCCAACTTAAACTTAAAGTGCTACTACTGTTGCATCATGTGAGGAAGCGGCCTCTGCCACTAAATGTCTCATTATCTGACACAAAAAACATACCAGTTTAACGTACAGTGACTAAAAGATTTCCCAGTCATTTTATATGATTAATTCAATATTTTGCAGGTACTGATAAGCATCGGGAGAAATGTTGTCAGGCATAATGCCATACATTACTGGAAAACCGATATTAAGACAGAATAATGTATAAGCATAACTTTTCATAAAACAAAAGAAATGAAAAAACCCATATGGCATGTCATCATCTGTGACCGCTGCTACTGACACACAAAAAAATAAAAGTTAATGAGGTGGTTCTTAAAATCAAAGTGAACATTGCATACTATATCGCAAAAGACGAACATCCCTTTGCAAAATTTGGCCCACTTATATTCACTAAATAAAAAATGGCATAAACACCAATCAGACTTATGCTTAACCATATGCTAAAGAACTGGCCAAATAGCCGACAGTATGAAAAGAGAACTTGACCCTAAAGTAAGAGACTCTACACTCCCACTATGTGTATTTAATGATTGATGGAGATGCACATATTTCAATGAAGAGTACAAGATTCCTAGATGATAAAAAAATTGGGTGTGTTACATGCAGGGTTTGAGCAATGCCTACAGCTTCTGAAGTGTCTCCAGCTGAGCATTTGTTGGCATGACCACGTTAGTTTTACGTAGGGCTAGTGTATCTCTTAGTGGTTGTTTGTTTCTTTGCACACACTTCAGCATCTCCAGAGTGTAGTTCCATCTAGATGGCACGTCTTTTACGAGTATCTCAGTCTTCAGTCTATGTGCAATTTGCTGTTTCTCAAGTTCTGCAGTATTTGATGGACTGTGCTTGAAGTGCCCCACCACCTTTTGGCATTTGGAAAGTGCACTGTCAAATGCACTATTCTGCAGAGACACTGTGACAGAATGTTGAATGTTGTGCACAATGCATGGCAAGTGTTCAAAAGGCAGGTAGCTGTCTCGCTGCTGAAATTAAATTTCGTGCACTATCTATACTGAGTGTGCTTACTTTATTCTCAATGTTCCACTGCTTTGCTACATCCATAAAATGTTTGATGCATGTTTCGGCGTGATGTCTGTCTGATGTTTTCATGACCGTCAAAGCATCTGAATGCAGTTTTCCACTGTTCATCGATATAATGGGTTGTAACCCTGAGGTAGCTATGATTTCTAAGTGATGTCCAGTAGTCACCAGTAAGGGTGACCGTCTCCATGAACACCAATTCCTTAGCCAGTTTTGCCCTCTCTGAATCATACAGTTTGTGTATCCTAGTTATGACTGTGGCTCTTGAGTTGGATCGTTGGACGCAATCCAAATTATGTCGCAAAAACCTTCATCCTTCACTATGTAAATCAGCCTGCATGCTGTGGCTATCCATTTAGCAATTCCTACCGTTAATTTGTTGGAGGTTGATGCGTCCTTTGGTTTCTGCCAAACACTGTCGAGCATGGTCTGTCGCATATTACCTGAGTTAATGCTATTAGTGTAAAATGTATGCTTGGCTTGTTTGTGATATTGTAGACTGCTTGTACTCCGGTGATAACTAAACTCGGCTTGACAGTAACTACACACAACCTTAGTTTTATCGAGTGAGCCATCTGGCAAAGTTTTGAAACTGAACTTCCCATTTAACACTAGAATTACCAGAGCCTACGAAAAAACTCATAGATCCGGCCCACCTTAAATCGCTTCTTAAATCCATTTGCACCTCTCCGCCAGCGTCTTTTGTCATCTAAATGTGCTGATAAACACAAGCTGCAAGCAGCCAGCTATTCCATCCCCCCACCGACTTAGAACGGCACAAACGTCTCCCAGCTCATGCCTTGATTGATTATCTGGGAGTGAAGTGGAGTTTTAGAGTGGAAATAATAGATTGTTATTTGGAACACACGCATTTCATGTGTGTTCCATTTCTACAGTAATCTGTGTAAACACATTGTTAAAACAAACTTTTTCATATTTTAGTAATAAATGTTACAAAATGTAGGCATAAATTATAAAATGTGTAAAGCCTGAAGTCCAAAGATCAAATAACACTTTCACAAAAGGTTCAAGAATGATACGACAGCTTCCATGGTGTAATGCTAAGATTTGCTGACTCAGAGCGCAGCAGACTTGCCGTGCCTCAGAGACGCGAGTTCGATTCCCCGCTGGGGAAAAAATTTCATTTGTTTAAGTCGGTGGGGGAATGGCATAGCTGGCCGCTTGCAGCTTGTGTTTATCAGCACAATTAGATGACAAAAGATGCTGGCGGAGAGGTGCGAATGGATTTAAGAAGCGATTTAAGGTGGGCCGGATCTACAAGTTTTTTCGTAGGCTCTGGTAATTCTAGTGTTAATGAACCTGTTTCCATTGTTCAACAATTAGGAATATGGAGTGACTTCTATGACAAATAACTTGAAGGCTAGAGTGGCACACATTCATGTTGCAGGCTCAGCTTGAACTACAGGAATTTTGCAGGGTCAAAAAGAACCTGCATTAACAGCAGTCATTTATTTAACAGCGTTAAAGTTAGAGTGCGTTAACTAGTTTTTAACACGTCAATTTTGACAGCCCTAATACAGTATATATACATATATATATATATATATGTATATACTGTATACTTCCAACCAGGGTCCTGTTGTCTAATATTTTTTCTCTTCCTCCCTCAGCTGAAACAGAGATTGAGAGTTGCAACACCGATGAAGTTACTTCCGGTTTCCGAACACTTGAACCCACCTGAGTCCTACAGAGTAAAAACTTGAAGCCAGTTGAAGGGAGACTCACATCTGAAAAGTTAATTGCCTTTCTATTGCTTTTCATATCTTCCAGTTATACAGGGCTCACCACGGTGCCTCAACTCTTTATCGGTTTTTACTATTTATTCTTACAGGGTTGCTATGGCCCCACAACTCATACAGTGCTGCCTACCTGTATGACGTAGCCCTCTATTACAGCACTTGGGAGGAACATGTATAGTATATATAGTTCAAGCAGTGATCCTCGCACTATATAACAGCAGTCTTCAAATTGATAAAAAAAGGAGTGGCCACTAGTGAATTGCAAACGGATTACTGCTTCACCATATTTGCATATTTTGTGAATTCACATAGCCTGACAGATGAAACCAGGACTCATTATGTCCAATATTCCCTCATTCCCCCTCATGAACTCTTGTAACCATTGACAGTATGCCACTCTTTTCTCCTTATTGGTTGCCTTCTGTTCCTGAACTACAGTGAAACGATGTGCTTTCTTTGCAGTCCTCTGACATGTTGAATATCACCTTCCCATCTCTTGGGCAAGGTGTCATAAAGGTTTCATTAGCGATTGCTGGAGACAACTGCGTACATTCCACAACGTGTTGTGACATTTTTTGTAGGCCTCCAATATGTGCAGGCAGCACTGATCCGATGGTTTCCAGTCTCCTTGCCAGGTTATGAATAAGATGTTTCGATGGTGCTTCCCTAACGCTGTACTTCTTCCTGAACGGTATCTGAGACTGCTAAATGGAACCAATATACCAATACGTCTGCCCAAGAAACACCCTCTGCTCAGTCGTGTAAAGCATCCTTTCCTGTACTGAATTTAGAGGAGAGCTGCCAATGTAATAAGTTTATGTACACAGGAGCTCGATGTAAGCGCCAGGCTTGCAGACAGATGCTGATATTCTGCTGCCCGGCAACAGTCTCGACAGAAGAGCACCATGTCTCACTCATTCGTATATTTTTCCAGGAATACTGTAATCTTTGTTTTGTTTAGATTGCTTCATTATTAAAACAGTAATACATCATAACTCTGAGCCACACCCATTAGAATCACCCTGTATTTTGGGTTAACTGAAGCCAAACATTTATGCTATATGGTAGAAGAGTGCTTCCCAAATTTGGTCCTGAATCATCTAGTGCGGTTCGAAATGCCGAGTAGACATGAGCACTGGTTAATGAACCATCTAGCACAGTTTGCAACACCAAGCAGACATGCGCACTGGTTACTTAACCATCAAGGTGGTCGAAGCGGTGAGAAGACATGAGCAGTTAAAGGAGGCTTTGTGAAGCCTCAACACACTCAAAGGCATTAAGCTGTATATTTTTGTCTATCTGACACTTACCTCTCTAGTTATAGTTTGTAATTTGTATTGACACTACACACTTCAGTTGATATAGTTAAGTTATGGCCTGAAATGAAAATTCAGCTAGTTGCTGAGAATTCATTATTGTTATTGTGGATTGCCGTAATTCCTTTGTCTGATACATAGCGTCAAAGATATATTGTCATATATCAACTTCATATATACTGTATATATAAAAAGATTAGATTAATCGTGCAACCTTTTTATACAACGCTTAATTTTCTTCAAAACCATAAGTCATATAGTATACTATATAAATATAATTTTTCATCTTCATTAGGAGAATACAACAATGATGCTCTTGTGTCAATTAAACCAATTTAACGTGCATTTGTCAAACAAAATATATTGCCTACATCCGCTGTGGTAAGAACAGTAGTAGTAGTTCAGTTGTGTGGAGCTCGTTAATTACCCCGATTAAGTGACTCAATGTCTTTCAGGAAAAACACCAGAGGTTCGCATCGTTGATCCTCCTCTTGTGAAAAATTTTTTTTTGTACACCTCCATTTAACAAAAAATTCCACCTTGGACCAATAGCGAGCAAATCGAGCTATTGAGGGAAGGCTGGGCCGCCGTAGTCAGCCAGGGGGCATACTCCCCTTATTATATTGTGTATGTAAAGAGTTTTACTGTAAAACGTAATAAGCTTCATATTTGAGTGTTTGGAGACCCTGGTGTCGTACTGAATTTGTAATGTAGAAAAACATAACATAAACTACTGTCCAGCATGCTTAAATGTGTCTTTTAGTTTCTGATCGCTGTACGGCACTTCCATCTTAGGACAATTTGCTATAAACAGTTTCAGCCAATCAGAACCTTCCAAACATGCAGCTGGACAGTCTGAACCTTCATTGCTAGCGGCACAGGCTCTTTGTTTCATTTACTTATATTTAGTTGTTAGACTGTTTACTGTTAAGTGCTGTTTGAGCTACTGTTTAGTACAACAGGTGGCTTACTTAGTTCTTAAATCGATATTGAAATATACACGCAAGCTTCCTAAATTATTTATTGAAATGCCTACATTTACAGTGTCCGTTTTTGGAAGTTGTAGTTTTTACTTGTTCCCATATTATAAATTATAATTTCTCAGTGTCACATATTATTCCTTACTACTCACAAGTCCAGCTTCATTGAGATTCTGTTTTATATTCTGTATATGCAAACATTTTAAAAAGAGCATTTATTGAACTGGCTATGGCAGACTTGTCATCTTCTTAAAATGACTTTATTTATACAGTATGATATTGACAACGGGTGGCACAGTGGGTAGCGCTACTGCCTCGCAGTTGGGAGACCTGGGGACCTGGGTTCGCTTCCCAGGTCCTCCCTGCGTGGAGTTTGCATGTTCTCCCCGTGTCTGCATGGGTTTTCTCCGGGCACTCTGGTTTCCTCCCACAGTCCAAAGACATGCTGGTTAGGTGGATTGGCGATTCTGAATTGGCCCTAGTGTGTGCTTGGTGTGTGGGTGTGTTTGTGTGTGTCCTGTGGTGGGTTGGCACCCTGCCCGGGATTGGTTCCTGCCTTGTGCCCTGTGTTGGCTGGGATTGGCTCCAGCACACCCCCGTGACCCTGTGTTCGGATTCAGCAGGTTGGAAAATGGATGGATGGATGGATATTGACAACTAATCATAAGGTCAAAAATCAAGGAGGCTATGAGCTTGCATGGTCTTTGCTGTTTCTTTTTGTTCGTGACATCATGTCAGTAGAGAGTGCGTGACGTTAACAATACATTCTGTTCTAAATGACAGTGCACACGCTTTTTGATATTTCCTAAAGGCCAATGTGTCTCAGTTTGTTCAAATATTTTGACAGTGTATTTTAATCAAAATTATTATAAACATATTACCCATATTCATTTCCCATGTAGATATGGCATTAAATGGCCAAGGTCCGGCTTACTTGTCTGAACTTATCATGACTTACAAACCTGAGCGCACATTAAGATCTCAAGATGCCGGTCTGCTTATGATTCCAAGGATTCCAAGGATTAATAAAATAACAGTGGGAGGTCGAGCTTTTAGTTACAGGGCCCCTAAACTGTGGAATGGTCTGCCTGCTACTATAAGAGATGCCCCTTCGGTCTCAGCTTTTAAATCCCGGCTGAAGACTCACTACTTCAGTTTAGCATATCCTGACTAGAGCTGCTGATTAACTGTACAGACTGCATCTCTGTTGTTAGTCATTAGCACTTAAACATAAGTAACATGACAGTTATAATTGTATACTAACCCTCACTTATTCTGTTTTTCTTCTCGGTACTCAAATGTGGCACTTGGTGCCACTGCCCACCTGCCAAGTTGCTTTGCCTACCTAAGGAAAAGTCATCCCAAATGGAGGATCGCAGGAATCATGGGAAAGAGGGGTCCTTTCATCGGATTGGCTGGCCCAGCACTGTTTCAACCGTGGAATGGCCAAATGGGGGAGGCAGCTTGAAGGATGAGGTCTCCAGGACTCTACACAAATCCAAATCTTATTATGGGATATATCATCTACTGTTAAATTCTGCTCTGTACTTCTAAAATTTATATTTTTTATTTCTTACTATATTGAGAAATTGTTCTGTTCTGTGTACTGCATTGTACTGTATTGACCCCCTTCTTTTGACACCCACTGCACGCCCAACCTACCTGGAAAGAGGTCTCTCTTTGAACTGCCTTTCCCAAGGTTTATTCCATTTTTTCCCTACAAGGTTTTTTTTGGGAGTTTTTCCTTGTCTTCCTAGAGAGTCAATGCTGGGGGCTGTCAAGAGGCAGGGCCTGTTAAAGCCCATTGCGGCACTTCCTGTGTGATTTTGGGCTATACAAAAATAAACTGTATATGTAATGTTTGGTGAGAATAAATAAAAAAGTAACAACACATATAATAGTTATGTTGCATTGTTTATAATTAACAAAACTCATTGTTTATCTGAAATGTTCTAGTTTGTATTTTTACATTTGGCAATGGAATGCTTCAGTATACTGTCGATTTATTCCACTTCTGAAGGTGTCAATTTTCTCCATTGCATTTGCCCCCAGTGTAACGCGTGCCAGTGTAACTGAGGGGCGGCAGACGAGCTCACGTAATGGGAGACAAAGCAAGTCCTCACCCAGATGCCATGCAGGCTCTGCTCATAAATATTCCCCTCTTGTGCTTTTTCTCATTCCTGACAGTTTACTATTATTAATTAATTATTAATGTGTGTCTTATTTTATGTGTACGAAAGGAAGGATGGTGAAGCCTTGAATGAAACTTGAAATGAACTTGAATGACAGGTAAGGAGCAGGGAACGTTAAACGTGTCAATGACTGCAAGGGATTGTGTAACTGGAAGATGGTTTAAGAATACAGAAACGATAAAAGCTTAGTCTTTCAATAAACACTCTGTTGTGCTGCAGTTCGGAAGACTACTTATTTACCCTCCACTGAAGCCTTTGACAAGATGCATTCACAAGGAAAAGATGTTGCTGACAAAGTCAGGTTTTTTTTGAAAGTTTGGTTCCAGATATGCTTATCCAGCTGTTTGTTCTTGTCAGTACTTCAGTGATCTTTATGTCCTCCTCTGGATGAATTCGCAAAGTTTCTTTACAACGTTTTTGTCTCATTAACGCAGAAATCCCAAGGCTTTCCCTAAATTGCAGAAGATGCTGTCGATTGCACTGATTCTGTTTTTAAGACAGTTGCAATTAGATATGCAGAGCTCGCTTTTACTCACATTGTTTTTTGGAAATCAATAATACATATCAGCTACAGATCTGGGAATTACTGAATACTAAAAACGTTTAATGAGGAGTGTCTTGCGCATATACTGGTGTAGTGACCACGTTGGCTTTAGTGAAGCGTTTCTTAGCTTCTCTAATGTGATCGACATGGTGGAGAATAGATTCTGGATTGTTATAATATGTGCTGCCTTACGCAAAATATGCTCATCAACCTGTTACAGATTCTAAGTGGACACGATTACACACCAAGGAACGAGGTGCCCCATGTGAATCATTCATAATGTCTCCTAAACGTATTTGTAAACTTACAGACAAGTACTGCATAACTGTTTTTTAAAAAAGTCCTTTTTTTAACTTTGGGCAAGGATCATACGCGACCCCCAACAAGGATATGAACTCGCGTCAGCACACCTTACAGATGCAGCACAGCCAATTGCTTTTATGCTTTGAGCCAAAGAAGTTCAGCAGGTGAGGGGCTGACCAAATCAGCTGCTGACTGCGCAGATTTCAATGACGTCATGATGCTAGTGTGCCTCAAAATCATGTGATGGCCACATTTGAAACAAGCCTCGAAGCGGTGGTTCGAGCACCAGCGCTTCGAAAGCTCAACACAGTGTCCAAACGTCAGTATTGAGTAGCCCAACCCTAAGCCATAGTGGGTCCCCAGGACTGAGTTTGGGAAGCAGTATGGTATGGTTCAACCACATTGTACCGAAGTTAATGCCATACTCAACTGGCCCCGTCCATGAACCAAGCAGCAAGTACAAGCCTTCCTGAGATGTGCAGAGCACTACCACCAGTTTGTACCTCACTTTTCCAAAAGGCCATGCCCTTGACTGATTTGACAAGGAGGGCTCGAATTATGTATTATGTTTCTACCCTGGCTGGGGCTCACAATTGTGTGTCTTGTTTGTATTGTTTAATTTTATGCCATTTACTTGTATTAATGTTTATTTTATTTATTACTAGCTGATTACCCAGTGGCTTCACTCACTGAGTGCAAGGGAAAAAAATAAAATGCAGTATTTATAAAATAAGTTTGTTAATTACCAATTTATTTTTCAACAAATAAAGAGCATTTACAATAACATATAAATCAAAATAAACAACATTATTAACATCATTATCATATGAGAATATGAAGTAATATATAAGAAGCACATTGCTTATAAATATAAATTATTAAACAGTAAAATATTTTGATAAAAGAATTTGAACAACATATAAGAAGCGTTTAAATTATTAAACAGTAAAACATTTCAATAAGAGAGTTTGAATGACATATAAGAAGCGTATAAATTATTAAACAGAAAAACATTAACATATAAGAAGTAAAGATCCATTGAGTACTACTGCAATGCTTTTGGGTAAACTACATTTTTTGTTTGCCCATTAGGTGCATAAATGTATACAGTCATCCCTCACCTATCGCGGGGGTTACGTTCCAGAGACCCCCGCGATAGGTGAAAATCCGCGAAGTAGCGACCTATATTTATTTTATTATTTATACATATTTTAAGGCTTTATAAACCCTTCCCACACTCTTATAAACCTTTCTCACTCTCTTGTTAACCTTTCCCACACTCTTATAAACACTTCCTATGCTCTTAAACACTTTCTACATTCTTAAACACTGCAGACCAACACTGCACGCAGCGATCAGACGTCGATGTGTCTGCACTCGCTTTGTGAAGGGGGGCAGCTGAACTCACGCTGAGCAGAAATGGACTTTGTGCTGCTTCTGCCAAAATGCCTGCTTGTCGCTCTGCGCGTTTGGAAGGAGGAGGAGTGGGGGTGTGTGAGGGCTGAAGGCACGTTCGCTCAAACCCCCCCTCCCCGGAGGTGCAGTACGCTCCTGCCACTTTGCATTGTCAAGGGGGTGGGGAGCTGAATGAACACTAAGGAGAAGTGGACTTTGTGCTGGCTTTGTGCTGCTTGTCGCTCTGCGTGTCAATAATTTAAAAGCTTGTACAGCACCTATTTTCCTGTCTCACTGTCTTGTCTTGCGTGAAGTTAAAATGTTTTATAATAGTGTGATGTTATTCATATCGTTAGCCCGACATCCACATATCATATGTGTTAACAAAGTGTGTTTTATAAGTTTACATGTGTTTAAAGCATGTGGGATGGGTATTTTAAGGCTTAAACTATAAAATGTTTATTTATATGGTCTTTCTATATCGCGGATTTTCTCCTGTTGCTGATGGGTCTGGAACTTAACTTCCGCAATAGGCGGGCAATCACTTGTATATAAAAACCCGCGAAGTCGTGAATCCGTGAAAAGTGAACCGCGAAGTAGCGAGGGATTACTGTACATTTTTTGGTGTACCCACCCGAGAACGCACTACATATAACTGACCGTGGGAGAAGCATGGATTTTCTAAATTGATTCCTACAACTTTAAGTGATTGGCCTTGTGCTCTATTGTAAATTGTAGCCTTTTGAATTCAAATGGCATGACCCCAGGGATGAGCAGGATATGTGGTATGAAGACACTATTCCCTCTACCGGCATTTGTCAAGATTGTCGCCTCAATGACATTTGGCATTAATTTTGTGACACACAATCTTGTGCCATTACACAGTTTGGGAGGATCTAAACACTGGAGTAATATAATGATTGAACGAACTTTCAAATTTAATATATGAGGCGGTAGACCTGATGGCTCTAATGAATTTAAAAATTCAGTTGGATAATTAACTGCTTGATTCGGGTCCATAATAGTATCAATAGATTTATATGTAATGCATGATCCTGGGAGCTCTTGGAGGATGGTGTTGTTAATTTTATTGACATTATCATTTTTTGGTGCGAGAATTGCACATTCGCAAAGCTATTGTTCATCTTTACGTATTAGTTCCTGTACTGATGGTAACAACACACAGAAATCAGATGAAAAGGAAATCAGTCCTGAAATAGAGTCTGAAGGGTATTTCCCATTTCCAAGACTGCAGTAGCTGCTTCACAAAATTATCTGCCGTGTCATCACAGAGAACACACACCCTCATGTTCTTTGCTTGGCAGTACTCACACACGATGTCCATTTCTCCTATTGTAACTTTTGGATGTAGGCAATAATCTTTTTCAATGTTATAATTGAATCCTTCCATATACAGACCCTGGCGCCTGTGTGACGTGGTAGCCTGTGAATACTGCATCCGTCGTATTTGATTCTGTTTAGCACTTTGTTCGGGTGTTTGTGAGGCCCTCAATTATGATTGTCGTATACGTTGATCAGCAAGCCTTCTCTCTCTATCTGCTTCTGTCTTACTTTCTCTGTGTAACCTGACTCCTTTTGTCGATGTTGACGGTTCCCCAACTTCCCCAATAAATTGTTTTTTTGGTGGCATTGTGGGTATCTGAAATTTAAAAAAGTGTATTATAATATGTTCTGTGGTCATACGTAATTTCTGTTTCAAACGCGATATGTTCTGTGGTCATATGTAACTTCCTTTTCAAATGCTCTCATACGTTAATTTCCATTTCAAAGGGGAAAAGAATTTTATATATTTAGATGTACATCTTTCTTTGTGTTTATTTGTAAAGGGTAATGGTCTAGGTTATGTCCCATATGTTTTGTGGGTGGTTTTCAAAGGGGCTGGGCCACCTGCCAGTCTCCACCTAGAACGGCCCTCCACCCTGTTTATGCTAGGGTTTTCCATATTTTCTGGCAGTTCATTGTGAAAGCACTAGGAATGGGAGTGTTTCTTGTTTTTACTGTGCTTTGTGTTATTGCTTTTATGTTTTTCTGGATTTTTTGAGCCAGTGCTTTGTTTGTCAGCTATGTCTTTGGATTCTGTATTGGGACTGTGTTTACAGACTTTTCAAACTTGTGCTTTGTTATTTGACTACACCTTTGGATTCTGATTTGGAACTTTGTTTGCTGTGATTGCCTTGCCTTTTCTGGCAATTACTTTGAGCTCTTTGGAACTTTAGCTATTCCTCAGCCTTTTGTCAAAATAAACCTTTCCTTTTATAAAGATTTTCCTGGGCCCTTTCTTGTATCTAGTCGGGATTTGATGGTATTTTCCCCCCAAAAGGCAATTCTTTGGAAGCATTTTTGAGACTGTATTTTTGGGACTCCCGAGTCATAACACTATGGTGGCGTGAGACAGTAAAACAGAAACTTAACTATGTGAATTCAGACAAGACCTTATATTTGCACTAGTATTATTGGCTCTTGACTTTTCTTTGTCTTTTAAAGTCCAGATTGACACTCCGGACACAGGTCTTGACACAGCACTGAGCCAGAGTGTCAATGGTGTAGAATGCGTATCAAGTTCTTGAGCCAGAAACTTTTGGACTGGGAAACCATGTATATGGCTTTGGACATGGAAGCATCGGGGATTAAATGGGCTATCCGTCAGCTGAAGTACTACCTCCTGGCATTGAATTTACTCTACTCACCGACCATGCCCATCCTCGGTCTTCTAGTTTACTACATGTCAAATGTGAAAAGCTGCAGGGAGTAAATTTCAAATCACTTTAGATATTAGAACAATAAGGTTATATCTGAGGTTTTGTAATTCTTTTATCATATTCAAAGCCAAAATTTTTCATATTTGTACTCTCATTTATGTTCATATGACGATTCTCTGAATTGAATTTTAAGGCATACGTTATGCGTGTTACAGGTGCAGGATTTAGCCACCACCATACTTGGTAAGAGAAAACTGCAGTGCCCTCTATTAAGGTCATATTGGATTTGTTTTTATTTTATCTCTTTTCATCAGCACAGAGATGTCTTCCATGTTACTCTGGAATCTTGGAATACATAATCTAAAGCTGTTTTCTATAAATGTCTCCTTTTTTTGTAATTACTAAAGCAAAATCAATTATTGACTGAGTCAGAATCTAAACATCTATTTCTCTCTCTCTAGCTCTTTGTTCCAACTGTCTCTTTTCTTCTTTCTCCATCAACATACAATGGGTGACTAAAATATTAACACACACACACAATTGCCACAATTTGCCATGTTATGTCAGAAAGTTTTATTTATTTTATATTTTAATATTTTATAATAGTTTTTGTATACTCAACTTGTCTGTCAACATTTCTGTTCCGTATCTCTTGGGGAAGCTATTTGTCTTCATATTGCTTTGTATGCAAAGATCCCAAAAATGACCTCATATAGATAGACACATAGATTTAACCATATAAAAACAGGTAATTTCAGTTTTAATGGATATGTACAGAGACGTGGATTCTGTTTAACAGATTTTTTTTATGACTCACACACATGAAAAACAAAAAAACAAATAAATAAACAAATAAATAAATACATATTTTGCAATTCATCCATCATTGTAAGACAAAAAAATTGTGGATTCATCAGGGCATAAGTGTCATAATTTAGAATTCGGTTTGGGGGGGTAGTACTTTATAATAACTTTCATTGATAAAGCATTAACAAACATTATTTAATGTTTAATAGATCATGAGTTCATGTTCATTCAAATAGTTATAAATGTCATTAAATGATAATTCATACATTAAGTAATATACTTTTAAACATTTAAAAATGATTTAACAAATGGTTAGTAAGGCATTTTTTATCGTTAATAGCACATTACTTATGTTGACCCTGCATTTATTAATGTCTAGCTAATTAGCGACACATATCTTTAAATATTAGTTACACATGCTTTATTTATCATATGCAAGTGTATGGTTCATGAGTTGTACAGTCTGTAAAACTAGTTATTTAATGTTCCGGCCTGTTTGTAACACTGCAAGGATTTTTGCCAGCTTTTACACTTTGCTTGTTTTCAAATCATTTGTTCATGAATTGTAGATGTTTTAAACTATTTGTCCATTGTAATCATTTGTGCATTTTTATAAAGCATTTATACATTAGCTGTAAATGTTTTTGCAGTACCCAATCTAAAGTTGAAACTCTTCATACATTATACAGGTTTACACATGTTTATAAATCAGTTATTATAAAGTGCTACCCATTTCATAATTCATAATTTGGGGCGGGCTTAAAGCTGTCAATTAATCATTCTTATTCCCCTTTATGACAGTTCTAGTCTGATAGTACTTCTTACTACCATATTTTATTGGGAAACCTAATGTTTTTTTAAAATTAGTTTTGAATTTTAAAAAGATACATGCTTGCTGTGTATTACAAGAAGGAATATATTTTAACAAGGCTCCTATTATTATTTTTATGTTTTCTTAATATTATTCACTTTTAATTTTAAAAAGAACACATCTGCATGCAGTATAAATGTAAGCAGTATAAGTGTATATTATAATGAGGCTCTATTATTTTATATTTTCTTAATAATATTAGTTTTGATTGTAGTGTTTTTGAAATTAAGTTACATGTCAGGGCAAGGGGATAACTGGGGGGTGGGGGTATAAATATCATAATTTGGAGTGTAGCTTGAAGCTGTGAAGAAATCATTCTTATCTCCCATTTTGACAGTTCTAGTCAGATAGTATTACTAAGTTTATAGTGGGAGACTATAATTAGGTTTACTTTTTGTAACAGTTCATATCTCTATTCTGTTTCATTTGCAGGATGCATTTTAAATGTTAAGGCCATTCTTCATGGTTTGATTTCTTCAAATTTTAGATTGGTGAAGGTATTGTTTCTTATAATAAATCCTTTGTCTGCATTCTTTCTGGTTTTATGTGTTCTGGAAAAGAAGGCTTCTGCTGTTTCCTAGCTTTTTATAAATCTCATGTGATTCTTTTGAGGGGATCCCACATTCCTGCATGATGGCAACATCTGATCTGTCTTCTGAAACCTATACTGTATATGGTAATTCTTCTACTTCTATTTTGAATGCTTTGGATATTTATTGAAACTACTGTGCATATTTATTGGGTGAAATTTTCTTACATTTGTTAGTTTCTTTCTCTTTAGTTGCAGTTCACTCATATATTTTATCTTTTGAAATTTTGGAACTGACGTTTCCAGGCCAAGATGTTTGAACAGCTACAGACAAGTGGCACTCACCTCTATTCCAAAGAAATGCTTTGGTGAAAATAGGTGAAAAACTCTTTAATGACAGAAACAAAGACTTTTCAAGAAAACAACCAATTTGATTAACTGTGCAAGCAGAAGTATAGAAGATATTCCACTTGTTATCTTACATTAAATCTACACCTTTCTTGATAAGCCTGGTTTATGTGTCAGAGCACTTCCCATTGTCTTGGTCTTGCCTCTAATTAGTTCAACCAATATTTTCCAGCCTAATGATCAAAAAACTCTTATCCATCATGGCAACCTGGCAGGCCCTCTCCGCACCATGAAATCGTCCAGTTCCTGCCACCATTATCTCTAGTCCTCAGCTCACGATTGCCAACTTGAAAAATATTGGGGCTTGCCTGTCAGTCTATCTCTATATACCTGACCTTGACTCATGAAATATTGGTGGTTTCCAGCTTGCTAATAAAAATAAAAATATACAGGAACAGGCTTTTTTGTGATTTAACCCTTGCTATACCGTGCACAATGATATAATGCTTATTTTCATATATGCTCATGATTGTCTGTATATATGCAAACGATCAACTTTAAGAATATATTTTTCTATATTTCCCTTCCTTTTGTGCATACGTAAAAAAATAAGAGACTCTTTCTCCTTCTTGACTTAAATCATCTTTAAATGAAATGCTGCCAATGAGGAATAACAGGAGTTATCGCGCTGCTTTCTATCAATGATTAACTAATGTTTTATGGGGTGAAAAAATGATCGCCCCTTACAGATACGCTTAATCAGTAGTATGTGAGATCCACAGTTTGTGAGTTTGAATGTGTGTGTGTGTGTGCATGTACAGTACGTGTGCGTGAGTATGGCTTTGTTAGTTGTACTATAAAGACAGTTAAACATCCGTTATTTGTGAAGCAGGGATATTCTGATCATTCTGATCCCTGATCACTGATCAACATTCAGAAGAAACAGAACAACTCCAGTGTTTTCCTCCATAACATCCTTTCAGCAAACGAGACTAATGTCCTTGTTGAAGCAGATTGCCCTTTAATGAAATGCTGTCAATATGGAATAACAGAAATCACCATAAACAATAAACAAACCTTTCATGAGGTGAAAAAAAGGGAGGTACTGCGGTTGTGATCAATGCTTTCTGGTAACTCAACTTTTGAGAAGAATCTGTCTTGAGAAGGACAAGAGGGAGTGAGTGAGGCAGGTGCATTGAGCCTGGGCAGGACAAAGTGGGGCAAGGAGGCAGGTATCTGTGCGAGTGCTTTAAATAATGAAAGGAAAAAAAAGGGCTTTGAAATTGAGGACCCCCAACCAAGACGATTTACGAAACAAAACGCGACAGACAGGAATATGCTACTGTTTAAAATATGTACAATTATGACAACAATGTTGAAGCAATGATGAAGTGAAAGGGAGATGCTAAACTTAGGTGGCCACACTGCACCTGCCTGTAAATCTCAACCGATCTATTCAAACCGATGTATATATCTAAACTAACCTATATATCCAAACGGATGTATCTCAACCAATATATATATCTGAATGGATGAATCTGAACCGATGTATATCAACCAATAACCCAGCCACAGTGGATGCACAAACCAGTGTGATTCTTTGCGCCAGTCCCAAGCCCGGATAAATGCGGAGGGTTATGTCAGGAAGGGCATCCGGTGTAAAATTTTGCCGAATGAATATGCGGACAACAATACAAATTTCCATACCGGATCTTCGAGCCCCGGGTTAACAATGACCGCCACCAGTACTGTTAGCCAACAGGGTGCTGGCGGAAATTAGGCTACTGTTGGCCAAAGAAGAAGAAGGAGAAGAAGAGGGGGGAGACATGTCCAGAGGCAGGAGGAGAGGAGGAAAGTAAAGAGAGTGGAATTGAGGGTAGGAACTTTGAATGTTGGCAGTATGACTGCTAAGGGAAGAGAGTTAGCAGATATGATGGAGAGAAGGAAGGTTGATATATTGTGCGTGCAAGAGACAAAATGGAAGGGGAGTAAGGCCAGGTGGATTGGAGATGGATTCAAATTGTTCTATCATGGTGTGGATGGGAGGAGAAATGGGTTAGGAGTTATTCTGAAGGAACAGTATGTCAAGTGTTTTTTGGAGGTGCAAAGAGTGTCAGGCAGAGTAATGATTATGAAGCTGGAAATTGGAGGTGTAATGATGAATGTTGTTAGTGCATATGCACCACAAGTTGGGTGTGCAATGGGTGAGAAAGAAGATTTTTGGAGTGAGTTGGATGAAGTGATGAACAGTGTACCCAAGGGACAGAAAGTGGTGATTGGAGCGAATTTCAATGGGCATGTTGGTGAAGGGAACAGTGGAGATGAGGAGGTGATGGGTAGGTATGATATCAAAGAGAGGAATGAAGAAGGTCAGAGGATAGTGGATTTTGCCAAAAGATGGACATGGCTGTGGTGAATACGTATTTTAAGAAGAGGGAGGAATATAGGGTTACGTACAAGAGTGGAGGAAGATGCACACAGGTAGATTACATCCTATGCAGAAGAGTTGATCTGATGGAGATTGAAGACTGCAAAATGGTGGCAGGGGAAAGTGTAGTTAAGCAGCATAGGATGGTTTTATGTAGGATGATGTTGGAGATCAAGAAGAGGAAGAGAGTGAGGGCAGAGCCAAGGATCAAATGGTGGAAGTTGAAAAAGGAAGACTGCAAGGTTGAGTTTAGGGAGGAGGTGAGACAGGCACTGGGTGGCAGTGAAGAGTTACCAGACAGCTGGAAAACTACAGCAGATGTAGTATGGGTGACAGCAAGAAGGGTGCTTCGTGAGACATCTGGAGTATACAGAGGAGAGTATACAGAGGAACAGGATGGCAAAGAAGAAGAGGGATAGTCAGAGAGATGCAGAAAGTAAACAAGAGTACAAGGAGATAAGGCGTAAGGTGAAGAGAGAGGTAGCGAAGGCTAAAGAAAAGGCGTTTGATGAGTTTTATGAAAGGTTGGACACTAAGGAGGGAGAAAAGGACCTGTACCTATTGGCTAGACAGAGGGACCGAGCTGGGAAAGATGTGCAGCAAGTTAGGGTGATAAAAGTTAAAGATGGAAACTTACTCACAAGCGAGGAGAGTGTGTTGAGCAGATGGAAAGAGTACTTTGAGGGTGAGAAGAGGTTGGATGATGTGGAGATAGTGAATCAGGAAGTGCAACGGATTAGCAAGGAGAAAGTAAGGACAGGTATGAAGAGGATGAAAAATGGAAAGGCCGTTGGTCCAGATGACATACCTATGGAAGCATGGAGGTGTTTAGGAGAGATGGTAGTGGAGTTTTTAACCAGATTGTTTAATGGAATCTTGGAAAGTGAGAGGATGCCTGAGGAGTGGAGAAGAAGTGTACTGGTGCCGATATTAAGAATAAGGGGGATGTGCAGGACTACAGTAACTACAGGGGAATACAACTGATGAGCCACAGCATAAAGTTATGGGAAAGTGTAGTGGAAGCTAGTTTAAGAAGTGAGGTGATGATTAGTGAGCAGCAGTATGGTTTCATGTACGAAGGAAGTGTGACAGTGGTGAGGTCTGCGGTAGGAGTGACGGATGCATTCAAGTTGGAGGTGGGATTACATCAGGGATCGGCTCTGAGCCCTTTTTTATTTGCAATGGTGATGGACATGTTGACAGACGAGATTAGGCAGGAGTCCCCGTGGACTATGATGTTTGCTGAAGACATTGTGATCTGTAGCGATAGTAGGGTGCAGGTTGAGGAGACCCTGGAGAGGTGGAGATATGCTCTAGAGAGGAGAGGAATGAAGGTCAGTAGGAACAAAACAGAATACATGTGTGTAAATGAGAGGGAGGTCAGTGGAATGGTGAGGTTGCAGGGAGTAGAGTTGGCAAAGGTGGATGAGTTTAAATACTTGGGATCGACAGTACAGAGTAATGAGGATTGTTGAAGAGAGGTGAAAAAGAAAGTGCAGGCAGGGTGGAATGGGTGGAGAAGAGTGTCAGGAGTAATTTGTGACAGACGGGTATCAGCAAAAGTGAAAGGGAAGGTCTACAGGACAGTAGTGAGACCAGCTATGTTATATGGGTTGGAGACAATGGCTCTGACCAGAAAGCAGGAGACAGAGCTGGAGGTAGCAGAGTTAAAGATGCTAAGATTTGCACTGGGTGTGACGAGGATGGATAGGATTAGAAATGAGTACATTAAATTAGAGGGTCAGCTGAAGTTGGACTGTTGGGAGACAAAGTCAGAGAGGCGAGATTGCGTTGGTTTGGACATGTGCAGAGGAGAAATGCTGAAGAATGGTAAGGATAGAGCTGCCAGGGAAGAGGAAAAGAGGAAGGCCTAAGCGAAGGTTTATGGATGTGGTGAGAGAGGACATGCAGGTGATGGGTGTAACAGAGCAAGATGCAGAGGACAGAAAGATATGGAAGAAGATGATCTGCTGTGGCAACACCTAACGGGAGCAGCCGAAAGAAGAAGAAGAATGTATATCAACCAATATATATATCTCAACCAATGTATATATCTGAATGGATGTATTCAAACCAATATATATATCTAAACCAATGTATCCCAACCAGTGTATATATTTGGACCAATATATATATCTTAACGGATGTATTAAAACCAATGTATACAGTCAAAGCAATATATCTTCTATAGTTCTTCCACAATACATACGAGGGGGTACACAAAAATAACCTGAATTGATTTAATAATTTTTACTTACTGAAACTTTAGTCTTCTTCAAAGTACTCTCCATGTGAATGAATGCACTTGTCCCAACAATTTCCCCAATGGTGGAAACATTTTTGGAAATGCTGAAGAGGAACATTGTCCAATGCCTGCAGTGGTTTTTCTTTGACTTCTTCCATGGTACAAAAATGCTTTCCTTTGAGTTCTATTTTCATATGCGGGAACAAGAAAATGTCGCACAGAGCAAGATCAGGTGAGTAGGAAAAGTGGCAAGAACTCCAAGACACACAAGTCTATTCAGAAATCTCTTCAATAGTCCGATGACGATCTCTGTAAATTGCATTGCAAACTTTTTCCAAGATTTTCGTCATTCCTAATTGCGGAAGGTCAGCTAGATCTATGGTTGGTCTTCAAGTGAAATTTCCCCTCGTTTTAAATGCGAAAACCAATCGTACACCTGTGTCTTACTTAAAGGTTCCTCTTTAAAAGTAGTTTCAAGCATCACTACAGTTTTAGCAACTGTTTTTCCTAAAAGAAAACAAAATTTAACACAGAATCACTATTCTTTATGATCACCAAAGATAAAAATCGCAGAAGATGTTTAATAAGCACCAAGAAAAACTGACAGAATGCTGTACAAACAATACAGAGCAACACCACTTGGCAGACTACCACAGAATACTGTAAGTATGCTAGATCCAGTGGTGAAATTCACAACTAAGTCTAGATTGCGTGCCAGGTACAGAGTCCGGTTAATTTTGGATACCCCCTTCGTATACAGACACAATTTACTTTTAACATTCTCTCTCTTTTCTCCATTTGCAGCAATGGAAACATGCAGCATCTTCAATCAAAAAGTTTTATAAGATGGGAAACAGTGCATTAAACTTTTGGTCTGATGATTGTCAAGTGGACACATTAGCTCCAATCATAAAAGTAATCCAATCATGTAAAAGTATTTGGATCTCTATTGAACAGAAAGATGTTATGAAACATAAATGCAATTCTCATTTCAGACTTTGTGCCATCTGTATTTATCTGTTTTGAAAAGCACATCGGCCACAAAGGAGACATAGTATCATTTGTTTAATGGCAATAGGAGCATTGTGCTTTTCATTAATTTTAAAAGTATATATTTTTACAGGTTGCTTTGACCTATGATAACACATTTTTAAATTAGAAGATGTCATCCAATGAATAGGATTCTATTCTTTAAAAAGTATATTTTGAAAAAAGAAAATAGTAGACCGGGCGGCATGGTGGCGCAGTGGTTGCGCTGCTGCCTCGCAGTTAGGAGACCTGGGTTCACTTCCCAGATTCTCCCTGCGTGGCGTTTGCATGTTCTCTCTGTAACTGCGTGGGTTTCCTTCGGGTGCTCTGGTGTCCTCCCACAGTCCAAAGACATGCAGGTTAGGTGCATTGGCAATCCTAAATTGTCCCTAGTGTGTGCTTGGTGTGTGGGTGGGTGTGTGTGTACCCTGCGGTGAGCTGGCGCCCTGCCTGGGGTTTGTTTCTTGCCTTGCACCCTGTGTTGGCTGGGATTGGCTCCAGCAGACCCCTGTGACCCTGTAGTTGGTATATACTGTAGCGGCTTCAATGATGGATGGATGGAAAATAGTAGACCATGAGAAAGGAACAAAGCACAGACTCTTAGATGCCTTCCATAAATGTGAATTAAATGAGAAACAGAGATAACAAGACAGAAAATGACAAGGCAGCGAGAAGCGAAAAGCTATGCTGAGGGAGCATGTGGGAGTCTGCCCCATATAAATTAGTAGTAAATGAGAAGGAATGAGAGGAATCAAATAGTGGCTGAAACCAGCCTGGGCAGACGCTTCTTCAGGGTCATTTTCAGAACAAATAACCTCTATCTGCAGACTTGACAGGCAGATACTAAACCGTTATTTATTTGTTGGCTTCATTTTTTCATTTGTATGCCAAAGTGTTTATTTTCACTTTCAAAAGTGTCCAGATATGTGTCTATAAATAATTCAGCTTGCTACACTAACACTGTGCATTACAAAGCAATCTATGCTGACACTGCTCCAGACTTAGAGCAAAGCAAAACAAACCAATCTCAATTATAAAAAGACCCAAAATTGCATGCAAGTAGTTAAAAAACAGCAAGGCCTGAGACAGCATGAGAGCAAAGGTAAAAGCTGTTTTTACTGTAAAGAAATAACTCAGAATAGAAACATAGAGGTTATAATTTCCAGGATGATGTATTTCCAATGAAGTACAAAATATTGCCAAGCTGCTTAAGAATTATAATGGCCAGCAACATGCTAGCCTCTTTAAATTTAAATGTTTTGGGTCACTAACAAAGCAGTTAAACATCCATGTTATTCGATGAATGCTTGGGTTCTTATATGTGTCTAGAGACTTGTGAAACATTAATCTGTGGAGGTGAAAGGTGCAAATCAAGTCACTGCTTGTAGATTACAGTGTGGAAAATAATCCTGTCACATGCATGCATATAGGGGACAGCTTAAGGACTCTGGTGATAGTAATTTCCCATCGATCCAGGAGTTGGTTTTTCTTTTCCTCATTCTGCAGATCAGAAGATTGATGGCTTTAACACCAATGACGTCACTTCCAGTGTTCATCTACCTGGACCCGCCTCTTCCTAAAGGAAGTGCCCAAAACTGAAAGATCCATCATCTTAGGTAGTCAACATTTAGACTTTCTTTGAAAAATCAACATCAATGCCATTTTGTACAACCAGTTATATTTTTGACATCAAATTGTAAAGTGTTTGTCTTCAGGTGTTCCAACCCTTTTTTCTTACGAGATATTGATGTGAAGTGTTTCATTTTCCCAACTCATACTCCTCAGAATTCAGGATAAAATGTTCCACTTTATATTAACTAGACTATAAGACAACATCACATATTGACAATATCCTCTAGACTAGATGACAATTACAGGGCAAGGACATTACCTTTTTCAGTCTTAGCTTCTTCCCAGTCTGTCTTCAGTTGAGACATTTCAAGTGGAATGTTTTAGATACTATTGATCCATGAGTGTCTCTACCATACTGTGCAGAACCTTACAGATAAAGTGGGTATATATCTTTCAGTTAATTGTTACTTTAAAGTAGAACATTCAGTTCTCACTTATTATTTGCAGCTTCTCTACTGTGATTCACTCATTTGCTCTAACTTTAATTATCACGTGTCACGTTACACTTTCAGGTTTTTTTTCTTTTTGTAAACAAAGCCAAATAGTAACTGAGCAAGTCTGGAAAGATAGCAGTGGAGTGTTACTTTGTGTGTCAGTAAATAGGCTATCAAAGAAAACATTGGTATAGCCACTTATGTATGAAGTGTGTATGCTGCAAAAACCCCACAAGCCACGAGTAATAATGTTATTTTTACATATCCAAGGGTGTCCTCTTTCAAATAAACCACACGTTTCCATGTTGCAAGCTCGCTTTTAGAGTATATGCTGAGATGAGCACATCACAATTGAGTAAATCTGCTTTTTTCAAAGATCTCACCTATGTTGAACCACACACAGTGAATGTCCTATTACCATTGAATAGCTGAGTTTTCCACCTTTACCATGATGTATAGCTGGTCATTTGATCACTCATTTGTACTACATGTCAGAGCTGTGTGTAATAGTTAGGAAATATAATCTTTACGCACAAGATGTGCAATAAGTTTGTACTAGAAAAACAACTTCTTCAAAAAAATGAAAACGCAGGGTTGAAGAAGTCCTAGAAAAGTTACAGAATTCTAGTGAACAATGTATTTGTTAAAGGGCTCAATGCTATGCTTGATTTGTGAGGACTGATTAGTATAACTTTGAAGTGTAGTGCCATGCAGTTTTACAGTTCATGCTTCATTGGTTCAGTTAACATATCCCAGTGCTGTCTGCTGCATGTTCTTCTGATATAAATTTTTCTGAGCAGTGTTCTTTTAATTTTAATTTCTATGTTGTACCCACTCAAACTTTCATGTGAGAACAACGACCAACTTTTGAAAGAATGTTACTGGCCGTGCAAACTTTAACAGGGGGTTGCTTTTTGAATGAATGTATTTGTATCACACAATAGTGTGCCATGCCACACCATGCAACATCTTGCAGTTTCATGTGGGGACCCCCCTGTTCTCACCCTTGATCAAATGTCACTGAATCACACTGTGTGAACTTTCATGGAGGATCGCACTCCAATCGAATGTCACTTAATAAAGCCATACAGTTTTTTCGACCTGCATGCCAAAAATGTGTTATTTAGGTTGATTGGTCCCTGTGTTAATAGTTTAGCTGTATGTGTGTGCCTTGTTTAGGGATGTTTCCTGCCCTGCACCCAGGGCTGCCAGAAAATGCATTGCCCCCAGGACTGAAGAAGCTGGAATAAAAATGTATGTTGTGAGGCTTCTGAGCTCTTTTGAGACCCTCCCCAACAGGGCTACATGCCGACACATGTAACACATCTGTCACCCGATGGGTGATGCAAGGAACATTATAACCCAGCCACTGACCTGGCCCCATTCCTGCTCGTTTGCTGGAATGAGGTGGTAGCTCTCATTTAAATAAATAACCTTGCTGTTCTTGTTTGGCTTGGAATAAAGCTGGTTTTCCTGAAGCCCTTTGACTCAGCCTCTTCTTTAAGGTGCAAGACAGTGCCTCATATGAGACAATGTATGTACTTTGTTTTCCA
This sequence comes from Erpetoichthys calabaricus, assembly GCF_900747795.2. Lineage (NCBI taxonomy): Eukaryota > Metazoa > Chordata > Cladistia > Polypteriformes > Polypteridae > Erpetoichthys > Erpetoichthys calabaricus. Next base: position 78,337,527 of record NC_041400.2, read on the forward strand.
AATGTGAAACGCAAGAAAAAGCAAAAATAAATAATTAAATAAAAACACACTAAATTTCTGTGAAGCAACTGCAACAATTGTGAATTTCCCATTGGGATTAATAAAGTATCTATCTATCTATCTATCTATCTATCTATCTATCTATCTATCTATCTATCTATCTATCTATCTATCTATCTATCTATCTATCTATCTATCTATCTATCTATCTATCTATCTAACAGAAGGCAGGATATGTATATTGCACCATAAAAACTATATTGTACAAAATAAAAAGTTTCTCTGTGTTTAGTGTTAAACAGAAATTGTTTCAAGGGCAGGCATGAAAAGTAATTTTTGAAGTAAAGGTTTGGATGAGTACAAAACTATATGTTGTCACACACCTGCATATAGGAGGCAACTAAAGGGCTTGAATGAGGGTAATTCCATTCTGAACCAGGGGAGGGCAGAGTGCATTTACCTTTTCTCTTTTGTTCCTTTAGACCAGTCACTGGAAATCCTGCATGGCCCCAATGACGTCACTTCCGGTTTCTGCCCTGATGATGTCACTTCTGGATCCAATCCTGATGACCTCATTTCTTCTGCCTAACTTCATTTTGTCACCTCTACTGCAGTTCAGTTCTGTTTTGAACTCAGTAAAAGACGTGTTTCTTTGTCTTTCCAGAACAAAACTTCAATATACAGGGTGGCTACCCCAAACCTTTTTTGACTCTTTTCCTTTTTGTTGTTACAATGGCATAGTCGGTAGGATAATTGTCTCCCAGATATCACAGGAGAAGGACCTGAAAAATGGCATGGAAGGATCAACATCCATAAATAACCAGGTGGGAGAGTACCGTACCCGAGCTGCCAATGGTAGGACATGTGTTGTGGTTCGGAAAGATTAGGTGCAAGCCCCATCCCCAAGGGTTATAACTTTATAAAGTAGATCCCAAGGGGAGTGTGCAAAAATGGCCCACAAAATTGGGCTGGTCCAAACGGGGAAGATCACCAGTCGCAAACGCAGTGCAGGATGAAACCATGCCCCTTGAGGTTGCACAGACCCTATCTCCCAGTTACATTTTCAGTTCAGAGAAAGGGAGCAATTGAATGACAATTCCCTTAAGTTTGCAAAAAATGCAGTAGTTCTTGTCAATGGCCAACACACACATCATCCCATGCCTCGGGGCCCTCAGTTTGTCTTAGAAAATGACCGTTTATATCAGGTAGCGGAAAATGAGAGGGATGTACAGAAGTTGCTGTTAGTCCCACAGACCTTCGAATTTTCGGTCTGCGAATTAGTACACGCCCACCTAATAGGAGGCCATTTGGGCACCGAAAAGACTCTGGAGCTTTTGCACATCCTGTCTGGAGTGTCAATTTCGTCAGATTCCTAGGAGGGACCGTGCTCCTCTAGTTCCCATTCCCCTCATTGATGTCCCATTCGAGAGAACTGGGGCTGACCTAGTAGGACCCCTGGAATCCTCAGCCAGTGAACGCAAATTTATCTTAGTCCTAGTCAATCATGCTACTCAATATCCCGTAGATATTCTTTCATGCACAGCCACTTCTAAAGCCATTGCATGGGAATTGGCAGGGATATTTGCGTGAGTTGGCATCCCTGGGTCCGTCAGGACTTCTTTTACCTTGGAGATGTTCAAGGAAACGGCTAAGTTTCTTAAGATAAAGCATTTAAAGATTGCAGTATATTATCCTCAAACCGATGGTCTACTGGAGAGGTTTAATCAAGGTGGTCAGGAAGGATGGGAGGAACTGGGATCAGCTCCTTCTCCTCATTCTTTTTTGCCTATTGGGAAGTCCCACAGGCCTCTATGGGTTTCTCACCCTTTGGATTGTTATACAGACAACAACCGCGGGGCATATTGGATATTTTAAAAGAAGGCTGGGAGGAAGAGGCACTCCCCTCCACAAATATTAGAATATATCACACAATTATGTGATAGAATCAGAAAGATTTGTCCCCTGCTGAAAAGTCACATGGAAGAGGTACAAGCAGCACAGGCACGGTATTAAAATCGGGGAACGTCTCTACTAGTGTGGAGAGTTGCTCGCGTACTGAAGAGTCTATAGCTGCAGATGGAAGCTGTCGTTGCACATTTCGTAACTGATCTTTTCCTGAATAAGGAGTGGCCTTGCACATGCACTTTGTCAGCATGCCTATGTCGATCAAACACAGGAAGCTCTGCAGTCTACTTATGACTTTATGCTGATAAGCAAATAAATATAGGTAAACAACATTCGATGTGGTGTTTATATAGGTAACATATAAATGTCTTTCATTGTAATAAGAATATAAGTTTAATGTCACTGTGCTCTGTACAAAAATTATTTTATAAATCCACTCACATGTATAGGCCAGGCCAAAGTTAGCACACAGGGGCTCTCAGCATTTAGAACTGCTAAGCAAGCATTTGAAGAGAGAAGGTACAACTACGAAAATGGGCATTGTACTATCTCTGTATGTTAGAGATGAAATTGAATCCTCTGCTTCCCTTGTTTGGAACCTAAGAAAGGGCCTGCATGTGGAGGAACTAGTATAAAAGACTTGGACATTAGCCAAATACTTTGAAACCAATGGACGGATGGGTGATATCGTCATCCGTCCTGAAAACCCTTCCAGTGCAGTGACGAAAAATGGCAGACTGTATAGATCAAGATCCCACCTTGGTAATGTCTTGCTATAGCTTCCCGTCTGTAATGCCACGTAATTCGTCATTAAAGAAAGTTATTTTCTCTTATGTGCTTTTTACTGCCGTATAACTATGGGATAGGTATTGTCTTTTAATATCATATCTATATAGTTTTTGGTTACTTAAAACGCCGCAATTACAAAAGAACTTATTCCAACTGGGGAGCTATCGCCCCCTACAGGAACATTCATATAAAGACCATCAAGAAAAATAATCGCCAATGGAACTTTGCACAATACCTTGGTGACCTCTGTAAGGCCTGCTGTTTCGTTGAAAGACATGTGTGGGGCAGATTCACTGGCAGGATCACGGCCAACCTGTTGCTGCATCCAAATGGTGCCATCTTTCACCTTTAACACTAGAATTACCAGAGCCTACAAAAAAACTCGTATATCCGGCCCACCTTAAATCGCTTCTTAAAACCTTTCTCACCTCTCCGCCAGCGTCTTTTGTCATCTAAATGTACTGATAAAGACATGCTGCCAGCAGCCGGCTATTCCATCCCCTCAACGACTTAGAACATAAACAGGCTTTTCCCAGCTCTTGCCTTGATTGATTACCTGGGAGTGAAGTGGAGTTTTAGAGTAGAAATAATAAGATTGTTATTTGAAACACACGCATTTCATATGTGTTGCATTTCTACAGTAATCTGTGTAAACACATTGTTAAAACAGAAACGTGTTATATATTCTAGTAGCAATTGACAAAATGTAGGCATAAACTATATAATGTATGAAGCCTGAAGTCCAAATATCAAAGAAACACTTTCACAAAAGATACAAAAAAAAGCCACCGCCAAAAAAACCCGCCTTAGTGTGAGACATTGATATGAATTAACTATCACTGCTTCCGTGGTGTAACAGTATTAGTTGCTGACTGGGAATCAGAAGGTCATGAGTTCGATCCTGCACAACCCCCATTTGAGAAGTTTTCTTATTTTCACTATTTTAGAATAAAAAGATACATTTGATTTCAGTCTGTAACAGCTGGTGTAATTTATGATATTTGTAAAGGTTAGCTTTATTTTTTTAAAATTCACTTTTCATTGTCTCAGTCGCGTTCAGGATCCATCCCTACCGCCCTCCACCTGACACTGCTGTTTTTACATAAAGACGCGCTATAGTTCTGCAGTGTATCACGATACATACGACCGTGTGTTTTTTTCCCCCAGTATTGCCAGTCCCCACGTGTTGCTGTATGCTGTTTCTTTTGTACTCCAGGACATGCAGAGGAAAGCATAGTAAAGAGCAGTAACTTCAGCGCTATATGCAATCATCAGACACTCCCCATCTGATGCTATTTTCACATAAAGATGCACTAAAGCTCTGCAGTGTACTTGTGATTGCATTGTCGTACCAATGCTTGCGAACTGAAGTGTCTGCATGCACTTTTTGTGGCATTATACGTTTATTTTTTGAGCATGCCCATGTAGCTCAAACACAGGAACATATGTTGATGTAAAAGTATAACAAAACAAGTGCACTTTTATTCAAGACTATAACCGAAGAAAAAAGAAAGCAAGTTACAGTAGGCGGTTGATATGACAGCTTGCGTGGTGGAATGCTAAGAACTGCTGATTTCCATTCTGTGCTATATAACTTAACATTTGAATCTGATGATTGCATATAGCGCTGTCTTGTTTAGTGTGCGCAAGAACATGCAGGTGGCCAGTTGCTGAGTGCTACAACGCACATTTTAAAAAAAGAAAGAGACAAATATATGTGACGTTTTGAAGAAATCATTTTATGACGCGAATAGTACCAATCAGAAAACATCGTCGAAGTAATGCAATATTATTTGAAAACGAACAGCGTCAGGTTGGGTGTGAAGTTATACTGGCGCTGTTTGAGTCAGATCAGAAGCTGAATAAGCTGAAAAAGCTCCTGTTCTGACTCTAAGTAAAAAAGCATGAATTAATCAACAGAAATAACCGCGATTGACATTTTAAAGTAAACGATTTACAGTGCATACCAATTTATAAATTCAATGTCCGTTTGAGGAAAAAAAAAAACACTTTCTTCAAAGCTGGGAATCGAACTCGCGTCTCTGTGGCACAGTAAGGCAGTGGTGTTCCAAGTCAGCAAACCGTCCTTATAACTTATTTTTTTCAAGATCCATAACACACAGACAGACAGAGCACTGCATAATACAGAGACAGACAGGCAGAGATATACAAACAAACAGGGAAGGCACATGTACTGAAAGAAAAAGCACTGAATAAGCTCACCCGCTCTAACATCACCCCTCCCCCCGATCTGACTCTCTAAGTAACAGCGCAAGTACAGACACAAATCAAGTGCATGTGTGTACTGTATAATATTAACAAAAAGAGCAGCTTACTACTGAAAATGGCAAATATAGAAGTGAGTGGGGATCGAACCAGTACTCTTGATCACACTTGGTTTGCGTCTGTACTTGCGCTGTTACTTAGAGAGCCAGATGGGGGGAGGGGTGATGTCAGAGCGGGTGAGCTTATTCAGTGCTTTTTCTTTCAGTAGATGTGCCTTCCCTGTTTATTTGTATATCTCTGCCTGTCTGTCTCTGTATTACGCAGTGCTCTGTCTGTCTGTGTGTTATGGATCTTGAAAAAATAAGTTATAAGGACAGTTTGCTGACTTGGAGCACCACTGCCTTACTGTGCCACAGAGACGCGAGTTCGATTCCCAGCTTTGAAGAAAGTGTTTTTTTTTTTCCTCAAACGGACATTGAATTTATAAATTGGTATGCACTGTAAATCGTTAACTTTAAAATGTCAATCGCGGTCATTTCTGTTGATTAATTCATGCTTTTTTACTTAGAGTCAGAACAGGAGCTTTTTCAGCTTCTGATCTGACTCAAACAGCGCCAGTATAACTTCACACCCAACCTGACGCTGTTCGTTTTCAAATAATATTGCATTACTTCGACGATGTTTTCTGATTGGTACTATTCGCGTCATAAAATGATTTCTTCAAAACGTCACATATATTTGTCTTTTTCTTTTTTTAAAATGTGCGTTGTAGCACTCAGCAACTGGCCACCTGCATGTTCTTGCGCACACTAAATCAGACAGCGCTATATGCAATCATCAGATTCAAATGTTAACAGTTATATAGCACAGAATGGAAATCAGCAGTTCTTAGCATTCCACCTACTGTAACTTGCTTTCTTTTTTCTTCGGTTATAGTCTTGAATAAAAGTGCACTTGTTTTGTTATACTTTTACATCAACATATGTTCCTGTGTTTGAGCTACATGGGCATGCTCAAAAAATACACGTATAATGCCACGAAAAGTGCATGCAGACACTTCAGTTCGCAAGCATTGGTACGACAATGCAGTCACAAGTACACTGCAGAGCTTTAGCGCGTCTTTATGTGAAAACAGCATCAGATGGGGAGTGTCTGATGATTGCACATAGCGCTGAAGTTACTGCTCTTTACTATGCTTTCCTCTGCATGTCCTGGAGTACAAAAGAAACAGCATACAGCAACATGTGGAGACTGGCAATACTGGGGGAAAAAAACACGCGGTCGTATGTATCGTGATACACTGCAGAACTATAGCGCGTCTTTATGTAAAAACAGCAGTGTCAGGTGGGGGCGGTAGGGAAGGATCCTGAATGCGACTGAGACAATGAAAAGTGAATTTTAAAAAAATAAAGCTAACCTTTACAAATATCATAAATTACACCGGCTGTTACAGACTGAAATCAAATGTATCATTTTATTCTAAAATAGTGAAAATAAGAACACTTCTCAAATGGGAGTTGTGCAGGATTGAACTCATGATCTTCTGATTCCCAGTCAGTGACTGATACTGTTACGCCACGGAAGCAGTGATAGTTAAGTCATGTCAATGTCTCACACTAAGATGGGTTTTTTTGGCGGTGGCTTTTTTTTGTACCTTTTGTGAAAGTGTTTCTTTGATATTTGGACTTCAGGCTTCATACATTATATAGTTTATGCCTACATTTTGTCATTTGCTACTAGAATATTGTAAACCGTTACTGTTTTAACAATGTCTTTACACAGATTACTGTAGAAATGCAACACATATGAAATGCGTGTGTTCCAAATAACAATCTTATTATTTCTACTCTAAAACTCCACTTCACTCCCAGATAATCAATCAAGGCATTAGCTGGGAAAAGCTTGTTTACGTTCTAAGTCGTTGTGGGGATGGAATAGCCGGCTGCTGGCGGCTTGTCTTTATCAGTACATTTAGATGACAAAAGACGCTGGTGGAGAGGTGAGAAAGGTTTTAAGAAGCGATTTAAGGTGGGCCGGATCTACGAGTTTTTTCGTAGGCTCTGGTAATTCTAGTGTTAAAGTGGAAATTTCGAGATTAAAGTTGACATTTCATGCTTTTTTTACTCATTGTGTGCCTATTTTTTTCCTTTTCCTTTTCCGTGATTATATTAAATTCGCTTTGCTGATCTGCTCCCGTTTCATCTTACAGTACTCTACGACTGGGAACTGATCTGATGTTCATACTAATCTGGCTTTTGGCTCCGGGGCGATCACGCCTGAAAATACCAAGCGTTACTGTTTGTGGCTGTGTATTGGAACCTCCGACTCCTGCTACCTCCTCCTGCTATGCTTTCTGCTGCTTGCTATGGCTGCTCACCTACGCTACCACACCTGCCTGTCCTACCGGTTCCGCTGTGCTGTGCTGCTTCTCCACTGCTATTCAGATAAGTATTGCCCAGTATCATGCTAAAATACTCTCATGACAAACTCCTTCTTATTAAACAGTTTGTTCAGAGCAAATGGTCTGACTGCAACATCCTAAAGGACGCCGGTATTTTGCAGCGCCCGAAATATATACATCGCGGGTCAGGTCGCCGCCACCGCCGGGCTGCGAATGAAAAGACCACCGGCAGCATTTGCTCAGGAATACGGCGTCCTTCTCATGACCCTGGAAATAGAATTGTCGGTGTGCCAAATTTGCATTATGTGGAAATAAACCCTGATTGCGGCTCTGTGCAGAAAGAAGCCTCATTATCTAATATTGCACTGTTTAACTCGAGGTCTTTTAATGGCAAAGCATTGGTGCTGTCAGAACTCATCACTGACACCAAACTTGATATTCTGTGTCTAATGGAGACTTGGCAAAAACCAAACGAATTTGCGTCTCTCACAGAGGCGACTCCAATTGGTTTCACTTTCCACTCAGAGCCTCGCAGCTCAAGACAAGGCGGCGGGCTTGCAGTAATTATCAGAGAAGACTTAAACATTAAAAGAATCCCAATTGACTGTCCATTGTCTTTTGAGTGCCTGGCTCTTAAACTAATAACGAAATCAGGTCCTGTCTCACTCATTGTTCTTTATCGTCCCCCAAAATACAATGCATCCTTCTTATCCGATCTGATTGAACTTTTGACCCACCTAAGCTCTTACTCTCAGAGAATTATCCTTCTTGGTGATTTCAACATCCATATTGACACCCCCACATCTAAACTGAGAAATTAATTCCTGTCCTTACTGGACTGTTTTGACTTGACACAACATGTTGATTTTCCAACCCATTCTGGCGGTCATATATTGGACCTGATCTGCACTTCTGGACTATCTGTTGCCAACATTTACAGCACTGATTTGGGACTCTCTGACCATAAAGCAGTATTTTTCACTGTCTCATTACCTCTCCCACCTCTTACCTGTAAACGCCAAATTTCTTACAGAAACCTTAAAAATATCTGTCCCTCTATCCTTTCTGGATCCATTTCTGATCTTTTACTGTCTGCACCTATTCCATCAACACTAGATAGTTTTGTTGACCACTATAACTCAGCCCTTCACTCAGCATTAGATAAAACAGCTCCTTTAAAACATAAGGAGTTTTCCTTTAAATGCTCAGCTCCTTGGTATAACTCAGAATTGCGATCTATGAAAGCAGCTGGCCGACGCCTTGAGAGAATGTCACGTAAGACTGGCCTCACCGTGCACATCCAGGCTTTCTCTGACCACCAAAGAGCTTACAGAGAAGCGCTAAATGCTGCCAAGAACACCCATTATGGCAGAATAATAGAAAGTGGCCATGATAACCCAAGGGTTTTGTTCTCTGTAGTTAATAAACTACTCGAACCCGCATCTGGTCCAACTACCTCTTCTACTGAAGTCTGGAGGAATTCCTCCACTTTTTCCGTAACAAAATTAAAGATCTAAATAATTCAACTAACATAAATATATCATCTGTTTATATCTCTCCCTGTTTTCCCACTCCATCCAGCTCCTTCTCTGAGTTCTCACCAGTCATTTCTGCGTTTGTTAATAACCTGCTTTGTAAGATGAGGCCGACTACTTGTGTACTGGACCCCATCCCCACCACACTACTTAAATCATGCCTTCATGTTATAATCCCGACTGTTACAACAATAATAAACTCATCCCTTGACACTGGCTCCGTGCCGCTCACTTTTAAAATTGCTTCTGTAACCCCAATGTTAAAAAAGTCTGGTCTTGATGCTGACAATCTTAACAATTTCCGGCCTATTTCCCACTTACCTTTCCTGTCAAAAGTTCTTGAGCGTGTTGTAGCTTCCCAACTCACCAATTACTTAACCTCTAATAATTTGATGGAACCCTTTCAGTCTGGTTTCAGGGCGCGGCACAGCTGTGAAACTGCTCTGCTACGGGTAACCAATGATTTGCTTATGGCAGCAGACTCTGGACATACCAGCATATTAATTCTGTTAGACCTCAGTGCAGCATTTGTCACTGTTAGACATGACATCCTACTGTCCAGAATGGAGAACATGCTGGGTATCTCTGGCACTGCCCTCCAGTGGTTGAAGTCCTATCTGACTGATAGGCAAGAGTTTGTTAGTCTTGGCAACAGCAGATCCAACTCCGTGCCAGTCACACAAGGAGTCCCTCAGGGCTCTGTCCTCGGTCCTCTGCTTTTCTGTATTTGTATGCTTCCCCTTGGCCATATTATCCGTAGTTATGGATTGGGTTATCATTTTTATGCAGATGATACTCAGCTCTACTTCAATGTTAAAAGTGGAACTTCATCAGAGCTTTCTCAGCTCACAACCTGCCTTAGTGAAATTAAAACCTGGATGGAGCAGAACTCTTTAAAATTAAATTGCAATAAAACTGAACTCCTGCAAATTGGGACTAAAATGCAACTTAATAAAATGAGCTCCTTCCCAGTCCATCTTGGCAGTGATCTCATCAGACCTGCCTCTTTTGTAAAAAATCTTGGTGTCATTTTTGATTCCTCCCTCACTTATTCCGTCCACATAAATCACATTAAGAAACTTTCTTACTTTCACCTCCATAACATATCCCGTGTTCGCTCCTTCCTCTCCTTCTCTAATGCTGAGAAACTTGTCCATGCTTTTATCACATCCCGCATCGATTATTGTAATTCCCTACTAGCAGGTGCCCCTTCTAATCTTATATCACAGCTCCAGCTTATTCAAAACTCAGCTGCAAGAGTACTTACTCGAACCAGCAGCAGCGAGCACATCACACCCATCCTGCTCCGTCTTCACTGGCTCCCTGTGTCCTACAGAATCGAATATAAAATCCTACTAATAACCAACAAAGCTTTAAATAACCTCGCACCAAACTACATCAGTGACCTTCTCCATCGCTATGTGCCTGCCCGCCCACTAAGGTCCTCTGATTCTGGTAATCTTGTTGTGCCCCTCACTAATCTACACTCCATGGGTGACAGGGCCTTCAGCTGTATAGCGCCCAGACTCTGGAATGACCTACCGAAATTAATCAGGTCAGCTGACTCCATGAATTCTTTTAAAAAACAACTCAAAACTCATCTGTTCTGGAAGGCTTTTAGTTCTACTTGATTTTATTACCTTTCTCTCAGTTTACTTCTCTGTCAAGATGCTCATGTAACCTGTATGTGTGTGTGCTAGACCATCAATTATGTTGTCTGTTTTTTTTTTTAGAATTTACAGTCTTAATCTTCTTTATTTATTTATCTGGTTTGTACAATGCTATATACTGTATATTCTGCCGTTCTTTATTATATTCTGTAAGTGCCTTGAGCATGGGAAAGGCGCTATATAAATAAAATGTATTACTATTATTATTATTATTTTCTCTTTACCCTTATAAGCTTCCATATGACTCTCAGACGATGGGCTATGACTCGCCTTTTCACGGCGATCTTTGATATCTGACAACTTCTTATTTATTTCGGGCACTGTACGACTTTGTGAACTTGGGCTTTAGAGTTTCTCCGACACTCTATGTTACTCGATCAACTTCCTTTTGTTGTTTATACCACTGTTTAAACCAACAAATAGTACGTTTTCCTTGCCTCCACTTGGTATTCGCTGAAATTCTTTTGCCATTGTCTTTTCACAGAAAGCTGAGCTTAAGGGCTATTTATATTGATTTGCATATTCAAAGAGGCGTCATTCTGGGAGGAGTTGGGGAGTGGCAGCAGGCTCATGCACGTGCGTTACTTTTCACGCTGACCAGGATTTATGTAGCGGAAGAATGTGTGAGTTGGCATACGCATAGATTTATGCATCTGGATTTTTTTGTGCGTACACACATTTCCACTTTTGCCCATACATCATGTTCTAGTGTGAATTCTACACACGTTGTTATGCATGAGGCCCCAGAACTGCCATTTATTCAAGGTTGGCATCTGCCTTTCTCTTGGGAATAGAGATTAAATATATACTATATTCTTTAACATTAATTGTAATATATTTAAAAGGATTTTTTTTTGGGAACAACATCGAGCGTATTTTGTGTGTGTTTACCTGTATTAAGAATTAAATATAAAATTAATGGCAACTTTAGATGCAATGTTATACTTTTTATGTATTTTATATATATGAAACAGCTGGAAAGTTTATGAATCCCTTTTGTTTTTACAAATTTAATTCTGACATCTTTGTTTAACCAAAGCTAGCCTTTACTTTTTAATAAAGTTCATCGATTCTGTTTATTGTTCAGAGGAAATGATGCATGTTACAGAAAATAAATCAGTAAGAGCACACTGCCTTATAACCAGACTGTGATGTATGTTATGATCATTAGATTTCATTGAGAATATCTGTCAATACATTAAATGAATCTGATAGAACTGTCTTCTCTTCAAATATTTTTTTTTATTTTAATTTATACTAGGGGGCTTTGCTCACTTTACTCGCCAACCCCATGGCCTGCTCAGTGCGCTAGCCACTTTGCATCTCTGCCACTCACGTTCTGAAAAGGAGGGCTGAAAGCACCCCAAGGAGACGCAGATGCTCCTCCGAAACCCGCTCCTCCGAAACCCCATCTTAAATGGTGATACAATGGAAAACAAATACAGTTTTTTTTCTTACCTCCTCTTTGCTTGATCAGCTGCTGGATTGCTTCTGCTGCTACTGCCGTGCCACGTGATCTGCATCTTGCGCAGTGCACTTCTGTCATAGAACCTATGTCCATATATTTGATCTCTTTTTGCTTTTACCTTTTGATAAATATCGCATTGAATTCTGATTCTGTGTTTGGAATTACATCATGACAACGCAACGTTTAAGTGCTCGTGAGTGAATATCGTTTCTCTACAAGAAATGTGTCTGACAATAGCATTTACACTAATGAGAAATGATTTCTCTCACGGGATTTCACTTTCACCAAACACCAAATCTTTTAATTCTCATGGATCCGCCTCTTCATTGGGAAGAAACACTACTTTTTTTTCCCTGATGGAAACACGAATTAGACCATCTACATGTCTCTGACTTAAAGTTTAAATCCAAACAATATATTCACTCTCTTTTTGCTGTTCAGTTATTTCACCGAGTAATGATTTCCGTTTGTTTGTGCTAATGCGATCTTTACAATGAAGGCCAAAGTACATAAAGTCTACCATCTTCATTCAAAGCCAGACCTTTCAAGCTGCTCTAGTGGATTTCTAATATGTTTCTCCTTGGTTTTGTACCTGAAGCAAGCTGTTATTAGTGTCTTAAATTACATATCATAAAAAGTAATTCTATAATGAAGTCACAAAATACAAGCTCAAACTTATTTAGTTAGTTACAATGGCATTTACTTCATCAGGCAAATTACACAATTAGCTATATTTATTAGGTATAAATGTATTCTTTCATAACGTTTTCAAAACATATTTAATGATTACATATCTAATGCTATTATTTTCATTACAATTTTTTACTAACAAAGTCAGATAGTTGTTCAATGTTAATTGCAGTTGCTTCATAGCTCCAAGGTTGAAATATGACCTCATTCACAATTTGTGTGGAGTTTGCACATTTTCCTTGTTTCCATATGTATTTTCACAGGGTATTTCGTTTTCTCCCCACACTGCAATGCTGCACAGGTTTGACTGATTTGCAATTCTAAAATTACTTGTTGTGAGAAAGTGTGTCCTGTGATTGATTGCTGTCCTCTTCAGAATTAACTTCTGTGTTGTGTTGAATACCTTTGACACTAGTCTGTCTTTTAAAACATGCACTACAACACTATTTAAAATCTTTTTTTTCTAGCTTAGAAATATTAGAAAATTAAGATGGCGTTTAAATATGGAGAATACAGAGAACTTAATTCACATATTAATTTCATCCAGGGTTTGAATACTACAATGTGTTATTCACAAGCTGCTTAAACTTTTCTATTAGCAGTTTTCAGTTAATTCAAAGTGCTTCTGCAAAGGTTATTGTAAGAAATAGCAAGCGGGACCATATAACCTTTGCTCCTAAGACTTTAGAATGGCTTCCAGTTAAGCTTAGTGCTGGTTTCATTATATCCCTTCTTGCTCATAAAGCCATTGTGAAAGAATCACAAACACAAAGATAAAGGTTTGGGGTAGTCACCCTAAATACTTGGAAACAAGCAAGGAAAATTAAAAATAATTTGTGTTTTCAGCTGGAGCTCAGGAATGAACTCGGCAACAAAGAACAAAATGGCGCATGACAAACTTACAGGAAAATATTCATCAAATAACTATCAGTTACCAAGTTCTGTCTAATGTTTTTTTGTATAAAAACTGGTTTAAATAAAACAAAATATATCAAATACTATTTTAATTCTAACCACTGCTCATCTGTATAGAATTGTGTCTGTATATTTTTATGGTATGATTAATAAATCTGTATTTTGAAAACTTTGTAGATCACACTAAATATGAGCAGGTTTTTGGAACTGTTGGTGTTTTCACATACTGAGTTAAAGTTTATTGGCACTATAATCTGTCCTGGGGATCTATAACATATTTCCTCTGTAAATTAAACGTAGCTCATGTCTCAGATGATGCAGTTCCATATTAATGTTTTGTTATGTATTTAGTGAGCTCCTCACCTTCTTAATTCTGCATGTCTTTTCTAAATAAAGTGGGTTAATTTATATTATACTCCTTATACTCTCCTTTACTTGAGCTCTGCTAGGAATCTGTTATTTTTATAATGTCATATGTATGTGTAGATTATATACAACCCCTGTTCATCTATTTAATTTTTAATGCTTCTATCATTAAAACAACTTGTAGACTGTTATTGATTATATGCTTGCTTGTTGTTTTGTGGTGGATAGTCATTTCATCATTATTATTCCACATTTCATCACAAGGGTGCTGTTTTTGTATTTTCTTGTCAATATTACTGTCTAATATATTTGAACTATGAAGACTGACATTATCCTAATGCCTCAGGCCCTCTCCTATCTTTGTATCTGTACTCAAATTGCTGCAGGGTTCCACAGTATACAGTATACAATGCATGACCCCAACTATTTATTTATGATTATCTCATTTATAAATAGAGGTTCAGGATTTGTCATTATATGTAAACAAGTCATGAAAAGAAGGAGAGGTGGTCATTTTAAAAGGGTAGGGAATTGGTAACATTAATGGACAGAATTGTACCATACATCTGCTTTTTGCTCTTGACTTCTTTAAAGTGAAATTTCCACTAAATCTGTTTTGGATGATGTGTGTTGTTATCTACAATGTGAATGTCAACAAATGGAAGCAGTGCATTGTACCACTCACAGCTATCCAGAGGGAAAATATTTCTGTCAGGTAACACAGGTGCATCTGTGAGACTAACCATGTGTTTGATGCTTGATGCAAAGACTGAATTTCTGAGATGAACACCATTAAAGTTGTGCATTTAAGCTATTCACCTGTCTCTTTTTACTTTGTCTTGCAGAAGCAACAGACCTCCTTTAACTATATCACTAGTTCTGAAGTGGACACTGACAAATACATCCACCAAACACTCTGCCAGGAAGCTTGTCCACATAACCAAGGAGATTTCCTGTACACTGGGAAGGCTCATGCAAACCTCTCTATCTTATTGCTACTATTTGCTTTTTTTTAGAACATGTTCTGAAGTGCAGTGGGTGAAGCTCTTCAGTCCTTTGTGTTACTCCAATCATAAAACCAGTAAGGATTATCTTCAACACTTCAGCAACATAGTAGACAGACTTTAGAAAATGAACACACGTTTTTAACATAACTGAGGACAGGCTGTAGCCTATCCTGGCAGCACTGGGTGTCTGTGAGCACTCTGGAGTGGGAGCTTGTGAGTACTTTGGACTCTCCAGTTAACATTACCTTCACGTCTTTAAATTCATATGTTGCTCAGAAAGAAACTGCTGTATGTCTGAATTATTACAAAGCTAGATAAAGCAAGTATTTGACATTCAATTAATTTCGTCAAAAATAGCACTAAGCTTTGTGTTTAATAGATAAAAGTAAAGTTTCAGCCCTATGAGGGATTACGCAATCTACATTACTGTTAACAAAACATTTCCAACATTAAAAATTAAATACTTTCACAGATTAAAAAATATTTATTTTCCACCCATACAACATTGGTTCAAATTAAGTGATTTATTAAAGGGTATGATATACTTGCTATGTTACTTCTTTATAATAAGGAAGCTCATACTAAACAAGGTATATAGCTAATCATAACTGTGAGATGGCAATAATGTTTTCCTAAATCAATCATTTTTTGTGCCCCAGATTTGGCAAGCTATAGCTAATTATATGTTTGCAGCTGGTAATCCTGGTTTAGAATATATTTGAGAAATAGAGCTTGTGAAATGATTAAACAAACACAGAAAGGGGATTGGGGACAGCCACCCATTTATTTCAGTCACACTGCCATAATGAAAGATTGGTTCCAAATTACAGGTCACAGCAGACTTCAGTCCAACAATAGAATGACAATAATAGGCTAACATGGTGGTTTTAAAGCTGGGCAGGGGAAGTGATGTCATTGGGGCAGGAACCGAAAGTGTTGTTATTGGGCCCGGAACCGGAAGTGACATCATCAGACCTAGAACCAGAAATGATGTCCTAGAGTCCAGGTGAAATTTCCTGTGGTTGGTCTGCTGATGAAAAAGAGGAAGGATTAGTGTACTCTGCCACCTCCTGGTCTGGCATGGAAATATCCCTTTGTGAGCCTTTCAGCTGCCTCCCATGCATACATGTGTGACAAGCTACAGTGTAATCTGAAACTTTGTAGTTTGACTTAAATCAAGAGAATACAGACGACTCTGACAGTTTCATTTGGTTATGTGATTCATCAAAGCTGTATAGTGACTTGCTTTTTATAACAGTTACCACTGTGTTTGTAACAGTTTACATTTTAAAGCTTTACAAGTTTACTTTTATTCCAGTATATTACACTTATGACTTCATGTTACATTTATCAGGACATTCAGAAATAAGAGATGAAATCAAATATGAAGTCCTAAATAACATTTTAACAAATGTAACATTCACTAAGCGGCCATTTTATTAGATAAACCTACTTAACAGCAAGTTGCTTCCTCATTTGCTCTCAATGCAAATTCATTAGGGCATGGACCGAACTGTTATATCTCAGCAAGGGTTCATCCACTGACTGGGGTTCAAATTCATCTTTAGTGTCTCTTTTGTTCATTCTTGATTCTTTTATTTATGTCGATTATGTGCTTCACTCTTTTTGTTTTTGTCTATGTACTGTATGTAAGCTGCTTTTGTTGTGTACCATGTGTTTTGTGGGTGTTCTGCAAGAGGAACCTGCCTCCTGCCAATCACCACATTGATCTGCCCTTCACCCTGTAAATCTGTCTATAGTTCCTGGTGGTTCATTGTGTATGTGCTAGGGAGCTGGTAATTTTCTTCTGTTCTACTGTGTTTTATGATTTTTTATCTGCATTTCTGACAATTTTGCCTTTTTTTTTACTTGGATTGTGTACAAGACACTTGTTTGCTGAGTTTTTTTTTTATTTAGGGAAATGTGCAGGGTGATTTGACTTTCTTGGTTCCTTTTTCTTGGCTGTGAAGGAGGAAGGAGAAGATGTTAGTATCAGTAGATAGATAGAATCTTGATCCCCAGATCATCCTATTACAGCAAACAGATAAGAGAAAATCAGTTTAATTGAATCTGCAGCTATTTCAATTGTGGTTTTAGAATTTCAGACTGTGGTGCATATCTGTGTGTCAAATTATTCAAACCATAAAGTTTAATAGGAAATACTCGATAGAGTTTCATGTTCTTGTTATGGGTGGTAAAGTGATTAGTATTCCTGTATTAGCATAAAGTTTGGCTGGAAAGGTATTCAGGGTCCATTAACACTAGAATTACCAGAGCCTACGAAAAAACTTGTAAATCCGTCCCACCTTAAATCACATCTTAAATCCGTTTGCACCTCTCTGCCAGAGTCTTTTGTCATCTAAATGTGCTGATAAACACAAGCTACTAGTAGCCAGCTATTCCATCCCCCCACCGACTTAGAACGAACTTCTCCTAGCTCATGCCTTGCCTTGATTTGATTATCTGGGATTGAAGTGGAGTTTTAGAGTGGAAATAATATAGCGTTATTTGGAATACACGCATTTCATGTGTGTTCCGTTTCTATAGTAGTCTGTGCAAACATATTTTTAAAACAGAAACGTTTTTCATATTCTAATAGTAAATGACAAAATGTAGGCATAAACTATATAACGTATGAAGCCTGAAGTCCATATATCAAACAAAACACTTTCACAAAAGGTACAAATAAGAGAACACATGCGCTTTTATTCAACAATATAACTGCACAAAAAAAAAAAGCCGCGTTAGCATGCCACATTGACACTCTTACTACAACCGCTGCGGTGGCGTAATGGTATCAGCTCCTGACTGGGAATCAGAGGTGGTGAGTTCAATCCTGCACGGCTCCACTTCGAGAAGTGAACTGCTCTTATTCTTACAATTTTAGAATAACAACATAAATTTGATTTCAGTCTGTAACAGCCGGTGTAACTTATGATACTGGTAAAGGTTAGCTTTTTTTTTTTTTTTTTTTAAGTCACTTTTCATTCTCGCAGTCGCATTCAGAATCAATCCATACAACCCCATCTGACATAAATACGCCCTATAGCTCTGCAGTGTACCACGATGCATACTACCGCCCCCCCCAAAAAGGGTTCTGACACACAAACGCTGGCGAAGCTGCCTTCTTCGTATCTCACCGTCACTTGAAATCAGCAGTTCTTAGCATTGCACCACGCAAGCTGTTGTATCAACCACCAACTGTAACTTGCTTTCTTTATTCTTCGGTTATAGTCTTGAATAAAAGTGCACTTTTATTTATGTGAAAACAGCTGTGTCAGATGGGGTTGTATGGATTGATTCTGAATGCAACTGCGAGAATGAAAAGTGACTTAAAAAAAAAAAAAAAGCTAACCTTTACCAGTATCATAAATTACACCGGCTGTTACAGACTGAAATCAAATTTATGTTGTTATTCTAAAATTGTAAGAATAAGAGCAGTTCACTTCTCGAAGTGGAGCCGTGCGGGATCGAACTCGCCACCCTCTGATTCCCAGTCAGGAGCTGATACCATTACGCCACCGCGGCGGTTGTAGTGAGAGTGTCAATGTGGCATGCTAACGCGGCTTTTTTTTTTTGTGCAGTTATATTTTTGAATAAAAGCGCACGTGTTCTCTTATTTCTACTTTTTGTGAAAGTGTTTCTTTGATATATGGACTTCAGGCTTCATACGTTATATAGTTTATGCCTACATTTTGTCATTTACTATTAGAATATAAAAACGTTTCTGTTTTAAAAATGTGTTTGCACAGACTACTATAGAAACAGAACACACATGAAATGCGTGTATTCCAAATAACGCTATATTATTTCCACTCTAAAACTCCACTTCAATCCCAGATAATCAAATCAAGGCAAGGCATGAGCTAGGAGAAGTTCGTTCTAAGTCGGTGGGGGGATGGAATAGCTGGCTGCTAGTAGCTTGTGTTTATCAGCACATTTAGATGACAAAAGACTCTGGCGGAGAGGTGCAAACGGATTTAAGACGCGATTTAAGGTGGGACGGATTTACGAGTTTTTTCGTAGGCTCTGGTAATTCTAGTGTTAAAGATAGCCATTAACTGTTGAAGTACATTTTGCCATTAATTTACTGTGATTCATGAAAATTAATTTAAACATTTATTGTGCTCTTCATAATTATTTTTTTATTTTTATTTTGCACATTTCTTCTTGAAACAATTGTTGATCATGGTTGTGTATGTGATTGTGATTCCCATTTCCTGGACAGGTATTCCAGGTGGTCTGTGTTTCCAATATTGCTTTGAATTAAATTCTTAACATTAGTAAACTGACCATGTTTCATTTACAGATGATCTAAAATGCAGAGCCATTGAAAAATGTGTAGTGAAAATATGATAACCCAGAAAGAGCTACCTTGATTTATGGGTAAGACATTTCCCAATCTTGTTTTCCTCATATTCTCTAAATCAAGTTGTAACGGCTGACCCCTTATCCAGCCGGGAGCTACATTACCAAGACCTGTGGCCTGGATAAATTACTGAGATGAATCTTTATATATTGTGACAGTTTAAGGTCTCCGTGACCCCTTGAACCCTCAGACCAGACTTCAGACACCAGATAAAAGTCCAAACATTGAATTTATTATAATAATAATGTGCACAAAGCACAAATGTAATGAAAAGGTATCCCATTCAATCATATCAAATGCTTTTTCTGCATCCAACTATAATAATATCTCTGGGGTGTTAGACCTTGCGGGTAAATATATTACATTAAACAGACGTCAAAAATTGTAAACTAAGTGTCTGCCTTTAATAAATCCAATTTGGTCTTGTGATATTACTGAATAAAGCACATTCTCACTCCTTCTAGCTAGGACTTTGGACAGTATCTTAACATCATTATTCAGAAGTGAAATTGGTCTATATGATGCACATTGTAACAAGTCCTTATTTTGTTTAGGAAAGACGGCAATTAATGCTTGGCAAAAAGTTTTATTGTCTCTAGCTTCTGTGAATGTTGCTAATTAAAGGGGATCTAGCTGAGTTGAGAATTTTTTATAAAATTCGGCAGGGTAGCCATTAGGCCCTGCTGCTTTCCCACTCTGAAGTGAGTTTATAGCATCTAGTAATTCTGATAGTGCCAGAGGTTTATCCAGTTCCTCTGCACTGAAAGTATTTATTAATGCATTAGATTATGTCTTGTCTTCCTTTAAACTCAGTAGAATATAAGGACTTATAGTAGTCTCCAAATATGTATATTATATTTTTATGGTCAATGATTTTGTCTCCGTCTGTGTTGGTGATTGGTGGTGACCCTGTGTTAGGATATAGCGGGTTGGATGATGACTGACTGACTGACTGACCTGTTAAGTGAGAGAATACTTTCTTTCTCTTTAATTCATGATTCAGACCGTTAACATTCCAGCTCACAAAGTTAACTGTTCAGTCATGCAGACATTGCTTCTGAACATTTGTTGTCATTTTGTAGTCTTAACTGAAAATAAGACAGCTTTGACCTTAATTTCCAATTTTCCCAGAAGTTATTGCCATGAAGCCTATTGTTACATTGGAACTTATAATTATAAGGATTAAAAGGATAGATTAGCAATAGCTTGCTCTCTTTCTCTACCCCCCTAGTTCTCTGCCCTCCCATTTTGCCTCCCCTCATGAGGCTGAACCACACTTCACAAAGTTCCAGTCCTCTGATATACCTGGAGACAGATCACATCCTAAACAAAACAAGCCCCCCAGCAGCGGTGTATGAGGATTAAAATTGAGATATCTATTGACAATACAATCCAAATACTATAAGCATAAAATATGATCTTAAATAATCTTGAGATTGTAAACCCAGGGAATGTTGTTGAAAAGTATCCCTGGATAAGCATAGTAAGCCCTAATGCAATAAACCAAGGTTATGATGTTAAACAGTCTCCTTTAACACTAGAATTACCAAAGTTTATGAGAAAACTCGTAAATCCGGCCCACCTTAAATCCACTCGTATGTCTCCATTTGGCATCTTTTGTCTTGTAAATGTGTTCATAATCCCAAGCAGCCTGGTATACCATCCTCCCCATGAGCGAGCAACTCTCCATGCTAGTGTTTAGATCTGGACGGTGTATGTGCCCAAAAAGAAGTCTAACTGCATTCTCGTACCATTGCTCGCGTACTAAAGTGTCAGCAGGCATTTTTCATGGAATTACACATGTAATTTGTGAGCATGCCCTTGTTGATCAAATAGAGGAAGCTCTGCAGTCTACTTGTCTTCCTACAGCGTAAAGTCACAAGTAAATAAATCAAGACACCTTTCCAGGTAGGTTGGGTGTGCAGTGGGTGTCAAAAAAGGGGGTAAATACAATACAATACACAGAACAGAACACAAGCAATCTTCAGTACAGTGTAATAGACCAATAGAAATATTACAGGTACAGAGCAGAATTCAATAGTAGATGATATCACATAATACAATTTGGATTTGTTCAGAGTCCTGGAGACCTCCTCCCCCCACCAAATTTGGCCATTCCACAGCTGAGTTAGTGCTGGGCCAGCCAGTCCAATGAAAGGTCCCCTCTACCTGATAATTCTTGCAATCCTCCATCAGCGATGACTTTACCTTAGACAGGCAGAACAACTTGGCAGATGGGCAGTGGCATCAAGTGCCACATTTGAGTACCGAGAAGAGAAACAAAATAGGTAAGGGATGGTAACAAATTATAACTATCATATTACTTATGTTTTAGTGATAATGACTAACAACAGAGATGTAGTCTGTACAGTTAATCAGCAGCTTCAGTCAGGACAGTCAGGATATGCTAAACTGAAGTAATGAGTCATCACCCAGGATTTGGAAGCTAAGACCGAATGGGCATCTCTTATAGTAGCAGGCAGACCATTCCACAGTTTAGGGGCCCTGTAACTAAAAGCTCGACCTCCCACTGTTATTTTATTTATCCTTGGAATCATAAGCAGACCGGCATCTTTCGATTGTAATGTACATTCTGGTTTGTAATTCATGATAAGTTCAGACAAGTAAGCCGGACCTTGGCCATTTAAGGCTTTATATGTTAAAAGGAGGATTTTGAAATCTGTCCTAAACTTAACTCCAATTGTTAAATCCTTACACTCCTCCAGGTTATGTGTTCATATTTTCTTGTTCTTGTAATAATTCTTGCAGCAGCATTTTGGATTAACTGGAAGCTGTATAAAAAACAGTTTGAACATCCAATGAACACCACATTGCAGTAGTTAATCCTACTAGAAATAAATGCATGAATTAATTTCTCAGAATCCTGCTTATTTAGAAAACGCCTTAATTTCCTAAAATTTTAAGATGGAAGAAACACAATTTAGACAACTTTGCAATGTGCGCTTTAAATAACATGCTAGAATCAAAGATAAGTCCCAGATTGTGGGCTGATTCTGCAAAATTAATGGTAATTCCAACTGAGTTAAATGATGACAAAATTTTGTTGCATTCAGCATCATTCCCTCCAATAATTAACATCTCTGTTTTATCAGTGTTTAAAGACAAGTAGTTCTCATCCATCCACTCCTTTAATTCACTGGCACAACTAATTAAAGACAACATCGGAGAAACTTCATTTGGTCTAAAAGAAAGGTATTATTGGATGTCTTCTGCGTACGAGTGAAAATTAACATATTTTGTAATGATAGATCCCAGTGGAAGCATGTAAAGTGAAAATAGTAGAGGTCCCAGTACTAAGCCTTGTGGGACACCATACTCAATTCTGTGTATAATGATGGAGTACTGTCAGCACATTTCTGTACATACTGGAATCGATTTGATAAATAAGAACTAAACTAGGCAAGGACAGTAAGCCCAATGTAATTTTCTAGCCAGTGCAGTAAAATAGAATGGTCAATGGTGTCAAACGCTGTGCTTAAATCTAACAGCATAATTACAGTAGAGTTTCCTTCATCAGAGGGTATCAGAATGTTATTTACAATACACGTTAGTGCCATTTCTGTACTATGACCAGTGCAGAAACCAGACTGGAATTTCCCAAATAAATTGTGATAAATTGTGTGACTGAAGCTGACTGGCAACTACTTTTTCAAGTATCTTAGAGAGAAAGGGTAAATTTGACATGGGTCTATAGTTATTAAGTATGTGTGGGTCTAGGTATGACTTTTTAAGTAATGGTTTGAAGTCTGACACTTTTAGTGCATCAGGTACTGTTATTAATAATGTTAAGAACAGACACTGCAAGAACATCCATTGCACTTTTTACTAGTTTTGTTGGCACTGGATCTAGGGAGCAAGTAGTAGGTTTCATTTTAGAAATTAAAGTCAAGACTTCCTGCTCAGTTACAGGATTAAAATTTCTAAAGTGTTGAATGCAATGTGAGACAGGATCTGCCAAGCTAGTATGTGGTTTGCACTGTGATGCTGAGATCTGGGATCTTATATTTTTAATAGGGCTGGGCAAGTTAACATGTTATTATCGTGTTAACGCATTAATTAATTAACGCCGAAAATTGTTTTATCCCACATTAACACAGTTTTTGTTATTATTATTATTATTATTTTGAACGCCTCAGTCTCACTAGCGTTAAACAGAGATCAGTGATCTTCTTGTTACAGCACTTTTCAATACGCTATTGCTAGAAGGAAAGTTAGCTTTGTTGATTTGACCTCGATTCCCTGCATGTGCATGAGTAGCAAAAAGCAAACAGCGTTTAAAATGGCATGTGGGGAGATACCAAAGTGAATGCTCAAAGCAAAATAATCTGTGGATGACTTTTTTCGTATTATTGCTGAATTGGACTCTGATTTGTCGGACTCCGATTTTGATGCAAGTGATCTGGAGATGTAGATCAAAAATGAGAATGAGGTACTGGCATGAGCTCATCGGTCCACAGCTGAGTGGTGCTGAACACGTTCGTGTAGCTGATGCACCTATGGCAGCGTTCACCTTAGGAGGACAGACGCTTAACAATGACAGGAGGTACAAACCATATTGCATCTCACTGCAACTGCCACCCCCGTGCACCTGTCTCACAAAGACAGCCAGGCAGCCAGCCCACTGTGCATTCCTGCTGCCCTCCATGCAGCCGCTGCAAACTGCAAACAGGCGCCAACAGCAGGCACAACAGGCAGCAACAGAGTTTTTATGTTGATTTATGTGTGAAACCATTGCTTTGTGTGCTTTTCAGAAAACTTTTTTTGGAAAAATATTCGCCCTCAAAGAGTTGCTACTGAACATAGACTGTTTATGCTGCTCCCTGATAAAAGAAAATGTTTCTGCTGGTATCTGTTCAGATAAAAAAGAAAACAGATTTAGAAATGTTAACTTGCTGTTGTCCAGAAGATGCCTGCTATAATGTTGTGATTGTGGCTCTGGACTCTGAGGGTAACTTGTTTTTCTATAACAAACTAGATAAAACGTTAATGCCCTGGCACTGGCAAATAGCTTTGGTTTTAAATTTGATTTGAGTACATTAATGTTTAACACTAGAATTACCAGAGTCTACGAAAAAACTCGTAGATCCGGCCCACCTTAAAACCGTTCTCACCTCTCTTTTGTCTTCTAAATGTGCCTATTAAGAGGAGCAGCGAGCAGCCGGCTATTCCATCCCCCACCGTCGCAGAACGTTCACTAAGTTTTCCCAGCTCATGGCTTGTTTGATTACCTGGGAGTGACTGAACTGCTGGAGTTTTAGAATAGAAATAATAGATCGCTATTTGGAATACTTGCATTTCATGCGTGTTCCGTTTCTACAGTAGTCTGTGTAAACACATTGCTAAAACAGAAACTTTTTCATATTTTAGTAATAAATGTTACAAAATGTAGAATGTGTAAAGCCCGAGTTCCTAAGATCAAATAAACACTTCCACAAAAGCTTCACACTCCATATAACAGTTTCTGTGGCGTAGCGTGCTAAGATTTGCTTCTCAGACCGAGTAGCTTTTCTTTGCCTCACAAACATGAGTTCAATTCCCCGCTGGGGATAAAGTGTTACTTCTTTTTTTTGTTTTTAACCTCAAACGGACATAAAATTTGTAAATTGGTATGCACTGTCAGTTAATGAGATCGTTATATTTTCATGTGGGATGCTCCTTTTAAAATATTTTTTTAACAATTGAGACTGCAATTAACATGAACAACTTTCCTTATAACTTATTTTTTTCAAGATCCATAACACACAGACAGACAGAGCACTGCGTAATACAGAGACAGACAGGCAGAGATATACAAACAAACAGGGAAGGCACACGTACTGAAAGAAAAAGCACTGAATAAGCTCACCCGCTCTAACATCACCCCTCCCCCCGATCTGGCTCGCTAAGTAACAGCGCAAGTACAGACGCAAACCAAGTGTGATCAAGAGTACTGGTTCGATCCCCACTCACTCCTATATTTGCCGTTTCCAGTAGTAAGCTGCTCTTTTTGTTAATATTATACAGTACACACATGCACTTGATTTGTGTCTGTACTTGCGCTGTTACTTAGAGAGTCAGATCGGGGGGAGGGGTGATGTTAGAGCGGGTGAGCTTATTCAGTGCTTTTTCTTTCAGTACATGTGCCTCCCCTGTTTGTTTGTATATCTCTGCCTGTCTGTCTCTGTATTACGCAGTGCTCTGTCTGTCTGTGTGTTATGGATCTTGAAAAAAATAAGTTATAAGGACGGTTTGCTGACTTGGAGCACCACTGCCTTACTGTGCCACAGAGACGCGAGTTCGATTCCCAGCTTTGAAGAAAGTGTTTTTTTTTCCTCAAACGGACATTGAATTTATAAATTGGTATGCACTGTAAATCGTTAACTTTAAAATGTCAATCACGGTTATTTCTGTTGATTAATTCATGCTTTTTTACTTAGAGTCAGAACAGGAGCTTTTTCAGCTTATTCAGCTTCTGATCTGACTCAAACAGCGCCAGTATAACTTCACACCCAACCTGACGCTGTTCGTTTTCAAATAATATTGCATTACTTCGACGATGTTTTCTGATTGATACTATTCGCGTCATAAAATGATTTCTTCAAAACATCACATATATTTGTCTCTTTCTTTTTTTAAAATGTGCGTTGTAGCACTCAGCAACTGGCCACCTGCATGTTCTTGCGCACACTAAACAAGACAGCGCTATATGCAATCATCAGATTCAAATGTTAAGTTATATAGCACAGAATGGAAATCAGCAGTTCTTAGCATTCCACCATGCAAGCTGTCATATCAACCGCCTACTGTAACTTGCTTTCTTTTTTCTTCGGTTATAGTCTTGAATAAAAGTGCACTTGTTTTGTTATACTTTTACATCAACATATGTTCCTGTGTTTGAGCTACATGGGCATGCTCAAAAAATACACGTATAATGCCACGAGAAGTTCATGCAGACACTTCAGTTCGCAAGCATTGGTACGACAATGCAGTCACAAGTACACTGCAGGGCTTTAGCGCGTCTTTATGTGAAAACAGCATCAGATGGGGAGTGTCTGATGATTGCATATAGCGCTGAAGTTACTGCTCTTTACTATGCTTTCCTCTGCATGTCCTGGAGTACAAAAGAAACAGCATACAGCAACATGTGGGGACTGGCAATATTGGGGGAAAAAAACACACGGTCGTATGTATTGTGATACACTGCAGAACTATAGCGCGTCTTTATGTAAAAACAGCAGTGTCAGGTGGGGGGCGGTAGGGATGGATCCTGAACGCGACTGAGACAATGAAAAGTGAATTTTAAAAAAATAAAGCTAACCTTTACAAATATCATAAATTACACCAGCTATTACAGACTGAAATCAAATGTATCTTTTTATTCTAAAATAGTGAAAATAAGAACACTTCTCAAATGGGAGTTGTGCAGGATCGAACTCATGACCTTCTGATTCCCAGTCAGCGACTGATATTGTTACGCCACGGAAGCAGTGATAGTTAATTCACATCAATGTCTCACACTAAGACAGGTTTTTTTGGCGGTGGCTTTTTTTTGTACCTTTTGTGAAAGTGTTTCTTTGATATTTGGACTTCAGGCTTCATACATTATATAGTTTATGCCTACATTTTGTCAATTGCTACTAGAATATATAACACGTTTCTGTTTTAACAATGTGTTTACACAGATTACTGTAGAAATGCAACACATATGAAATGCGTGTGTTTCAAATAACAATCTTATTATTTCTACTCTAAAACTCCACTTCACTCCCAGGTAATCAATCAAGGCAAGAGCTGGGAAAAGCCTGTTTACGTTCTAAGTCGTTGGGGGGATGGAATAGCCAGCTGCTGGCAGCATGTCTTTATCAGTACATTTAGATGACAAAAGACGCTGGCGGAGAGGTGAGAAAGGTTTTAAGCGATTTAAGGTGGGCCGGATATACGAGTTTTTTCGTAGGCTCTGGTAATTCTAGTGTTAAGTTGAGATTTACAAGAAATATTTTAACTGCTACTATGTAAACGGAATACTGCTGTTAAAAAGCACCTTATTTGTGTAAAATGTTTGCAAATCAAATACACACAATACACTACTTTTGAGCTCATTATTGAATATTGCATAAAACAATGTGATTGTTGTGATTGTCTGCGATTAATCATAATTAAAGATTTTAATCGCTGCCCAGCACAAATTTTTAATTTTCTCATTAAAGAAGTTCATTAAGTCAGTACTGATAATGACTTTTGGTATTTTGCACTGTAGATCTGAATGATGAGGTTTATTTTTTCTGACAATGAATTCTTGTTGGTAGTAGGTAGAATCTTTGCATAACTTTTGCAGTCTTGCAGCTTCCAAGAAAACATTGCTGTGAGACATTTTTCAATAGCAGAAACACTAGAGATGATACATGTGGTGATGAGGAGTAAGGAGATTCCTCTTTGGAAGAAAGTGCTTTAAGATCTTGGTTTAGATTTTAATACTAACTGGCTATCTAAATTTTACTTTTGGAGCTGAAGCCCTTTTATTTTTCCTTCACTC
Organism: Erpetoichthys calabaricus; assembly: GCF_900747795.2. Classification (NCBI taxonomy): domain Eukaryota; kingdom Metazoa; phylum Chordata; class Cladistia; order Polypteriformes; family Polypteridae; genus Erpetoichthys; species Erpetoichthys calabaricus. Next base: position 78,365,401 of record NC_041400.2, read on the forward strand.
TAGAATACTTTTTATTTGTAAGGACATTTATCTTTCTGTGTTATTGGCTTTTGTTTCACCATTGGAGCTGATGCACATCAGTTGTGCTTTTTACATACCAGCAAATGCTGTTTATTTTTCTTTTACTAGGCAATGACTTTTATTTATAATGGACAAGATTAGTAAGAAACAAAACTATCCAAGACCCTTGTGGTAAGTTATTTTATCAAAGAAGTGTAAGAACAAAATAGTTTATGCTACTGTATTGTATTTTTGAAGCACTAGATGATAGATAGGCCATCTAGCTCTGTGAAGATGATTACTTATATTCTGTTTTGTGTATTGTATTTACCCTGTATTTTGACACACATTGCTTGCCCAACCTACCTGAATGGGGGTTTCTCTCTGCATTACCTTTCCCAAGATGTCTTCCAATTTTTTCCCTACAAGTTTTTTTTTTTTTGTGAGGCAGTTTCTTGTCTTCTCAGGGAGTTGAGGCTATGAGGCTGTCAAAACACAGAGCCTATCAAAGCCCATTGAGGCATTCCTTGTATGATTTTGGGCTATTCAAGAAATAAATTGTTGTTGTTATGAAGGTGGGGAGGAGCCAGCAGTAAGGGCTGCAGTGTGTTCCCAGCATTCATTTGATGCATAGTCAGAGCACGTCCTTAGAAATTAACATGACGTGTGCGCGAGTTACAGTACCAGCAATAGTCATGACGTAAGAGTCTCTGTTTACTATCAACATGTGACAGAAAGTCGATTTGTGGATCCTACAGGATCGACATGCGTGCTTTGATGTTTGATGACTGGATTGATGTGGTGAAGCAAAATGCTAACACACAAATGACACGATACATTTTAAAGGTCTCACAACTGTGCCCTTGTTTTTGTTTTTTTTGCACCTTCACAACAGCATAGTGAAAACATCAATTTTCTGATTAAAGTGAAATTTTCAGCTTCAATCTCGAAACATCTACTTTAATCTCGTAGTTTATTTTATCATTAAAGTAGACCGTCATAAACATCATAAAACCGACTCAGTTTTTAGTCAATATGTGCTTCTGGAGCTTCCTCCTGAACTGAGAGCAGTGGCATGCAGCTATCGCCACACAGAACACATTAAATTTATGATATTCCAGCTCTCTGCAAATTTAGAGTCCGTAGATATATACTTCAAATCACTTTCATGATGAAATACATTCTTCTTCTTTCGGCTGCTCCCGTTAGGGGTTGCCACAGCAGATCATCTTTTTCCATATCTTTCTGTCCTCTGCATCTTGTTCTGTTACACCCATCACCTGCATGTCCTCTCTCACCACATACATAAACCTCCTTTTAGGCCTTCCTCTTTTCTTCTTACCTTGCAGCGCTATACTTAACATTTTTTTTCCAATATACTCAGCATCTCTTCTCTGCACATGACCAAACCAAAGCAATCTCGCCTCTCTGGCTGTCTCCCAATCGTCCAACTTCAGCTGACCATCTAATGTACTCATTTGTAATCTTATCCATCCTCGTCACACCCAGTGCAAATCTTAGCATCTTCAACTCTACTACCTCCAGCTCTGTCTCCTGCTTTCTGGTCAGTGCCACTGTCTCCAACCCATATAACATAGCTGGTCTCACTACCGTCCTGTAGACCTTCCCTTTCACTCTTGCTGATAGCCATCTGTCACAAATTACTCCTGACACTCTTCTCTACCAATTCCACCCTGCCTGCACTCTCTTTTTCACCTCTCTTCCACAATCCACATTACTCTGTACTGTTGATAACAAATATTTAAACTCATCCACCTTCGCCAACTCTACTCCCTGCATCCTCACCATTCCACTGACCTCTCTCTCATTTACATAGAAGTATTCTGTCTTGTTCCTACTGACCTTCATTCCTCTCCTCTCTAGAGCATATCTCCTCCTCTCCAGGGTCTCCTCAACCTGCTCCCTACTATCACTACAGATCACAATACATTAAAGTATGTATATTACATTTTACAGATAAATCATTAATTTCATTTAAATAATGAATACTGTTAATAATTGCACATGTTGGGTCAGCACGGAGGTGGAGTGGTAGCACTGCTGCCTCGCATGGAATCACGTTCCTGATGTTCCCTGCCTGGAGCTTGCATGTTTTTGTGGTGGGTTTTCACAGTGTGCTCCAATTTCCTTCCAAAGACATGAAGATTTGGGGATTTGGTGATGCTAAAATGACGCTAGTGTATGTGTGTGCTTGTATTCACCTTGTGATGAGCTGATGCCCTGTCCAGGGATTGTTTCTGCCTCGTACCCAATGCTTGCTGAAATGGGCACATCCCTGGATTGAGGGATGTAATCATTACACATCCATCCTTTTCAGAGATATTGTGGCAAGGTGTCCTCTGACAATTGACAACACAGTGAAGCTGAACATTTTCTCACCGTGATATCTCGCACTGCCACCTGGTGGAATCTTCCAGATTTACATAAAGTATGTGTGCAAGTATAAACAATACAATGCTTGTGTAGCAGTAGCATCTTCAGGCACATGCGTCACATCGCATGAAGTATAAACCCGGCCTAACACATAAACAAGCCTATGACTAAATGCCCTGAAATATACATAACACAGATCGCTTATGCCGACTTATTTAAACTCAATAAGCACATCTTAGCGAGGATTCAAACTATCAGGTATTGAACTAAATTCCAATTTATTAGTGTGAACATGCACACACCTGCTGCCCACTGAAATGGAGATGTGCCTGCTGGTCTCACTTGTTGATAAAGTTAATTATTGACTCATCTCACATATAAATAGAATTTGTGTATTTGTAACACAGTTGGCAGTTCTATTCAAGTGCGGTTATTTATAGTAAGTCTAGCAAACACACATATGCTTTCTGGTGGAATTATGTGAGATGGCTGAATAACTAAATCTGTTTAATAAGTCAGACTGAATATATCCCTCCTTCTGCAGACAGAATATACATTGCACATTCAGTCAATCATGTCAAGGGGTTGAGGGAGTGGCTTACTTGTGAGTGGTCTTAATATAGTAAAACATTTGTGATGTCAGACTCCTCTAGAAGATTTGCCTTGTAGAAATGACCATGTTTCTGCCTATAAGGTAGCATTTAGTCCATTATTTTGGCTACTCCTTACCCTCATAAAATAAATTAATGAATAATGAAAGCTATAACCCCAATGATGTCAATTTATCTTGGTTGAGTCTGTCTCTCTATACATGAGCACAAGGTAACAACACATTGTAATTATTAGCTTTTCTTTTAACAATCTAGAACTCCTGCATCACAGCTGAAAGCAAATTTGGAAGAGGTTATCTCCTTTGTTCACATTTTCTCCAGTAGCTATGTGCAGTATATTTCAATTATGAAAAATGAATCTATATATTTCTGTTGGCAGTTCTTTCCACCAACCAGCATTCTTCTTTTCTTTTAAGTTTGTACCCACCTTTAACATACACTCGACACTGAATGTCTCTAAATACTGCCATCCTTCTGATTTAGCAAATGCCCCATTTAAATGCTTACATCCCTCTTATTTTAAGTGTGTTACCACTTACTTTGTGCACACCACTTGTTTCAATTTTCTTTCACATTTTAATGCTGGCACCCCTTGTATTTTGCATGTTTTACCCCTTTTATTTTGTGTGCACCACTTGTTTTAATTTTGGACATGCCATCACATTTTATGTGTGTCACTTGTGTTAATTTTCTACCACTTTTATTTCAGAGCCACTGTGATTTTGTGTGCATCACTGGTTTAGTTTTGCATATGTCACCTCATATTATGGGCGTCTCTTGTGTTCATTTCCTGCCACTTACATTCTGGGGCTACAGTAATTTTGTGCTCACCTCTGGTTTCATTTTGCATGCATCATCACATTTTTTGCATGTCACATGAATATTTATTGGATATTTTTACATACAATCACACACTTAATTAATCAGAATACAGTATTCACAGAAATTAGAATGTATAATATGCTTTAGCACTTATTTTAATTAAGCACTTTTTTAACTATGTGAATTTGTACCTTTTTATTATTTATTTTTATTATTTTTAAAGTATATTATAATCTCACCAATATGGTTTAAGCACTGGAATTCACGGATATGCAGTAAGTCTTGCAACTAATCCACCAATGTAAAATGACACTCTGGAAGTGGAGAAATGGAGAATTAGCAACAAAAGGCGTTGTTGAAAAGTAAAATGCAAAACAGGTGTCAGCTTTAGCATAATGAATAATGAACATGAATGGGCTTAACTAAATAAATTATGCATGACAGAAGGGTGATCACACAAAGGTGGCAAAATGCCATTAGGTGTTGCCCATTAGCATAACATGTGTATCAAAGTTTCTTATCTCTGTTAAGCTATGTATAAAAATGTTTTTGTGCTCAGGAAAAACAGCTTTTTCTGCAGACAGAGAATGTCTTTTTATTATCATTACTAAAAGTATAAGCTGAAACCAGAAGGATTTTGGACTCTATTTGATTGTTGGCTTTGGATACTGTATTATTGGTTTAGGATTTTATTCTATGACAGAGGCCATTGTACTATATACTTCTCTCTCTGTTGTTATTGAAGGCAACAGTAAGTAAGTGTGGAATTGGACTGACGGTGAAGTAGGAAGTGTAGTGATACTTAAACAGAGATAATACTGAAAGAATGAAATACATGGAAGTATGGATGACTGAGTTCTAATACAGGCACCATTTCAAGTTAATGAAATAATAGATACTGTACAATTGGATATTCAAACCCAGCCACAGGGGATGCACAAACTAGTGTGTTTCTTCATGCTGGTCCCAAGCCCGAATAAATGGGGAGGGTTACGTCAGGAAGGGAATCTGGTGTAAAATTTTGCCAAATCAATATGTGGACAACAATACAAATTTCCATACCAGATCGGTCGAGCCCCGGGTTAACAACGACCGCCACCAGTACTGTTAGCCAACAGGGTGCTGGCAGAAATTGGGCTACTGTTGGCCGAAAGGAGAAGAAGGAGAAAAAGAGAGGGGAGATGTGTCCGGAGGCAGGAGGAGAGGAGGAATGTAATAAGAGTGGAACTGAGGGTAGGAACTTTGAATGTTGGCAGTATGACTGGTAAGGGGAGAGAGTTAACAGATATGATGGAGAGAAGGAAAGGGTCAGAGCACAGGGTCAGCCATTGTACAGCACCCCTGGAGCAATTACAGGTTAAGGGTCTTGCTCAAGGGCCCAGCAGAGTAGGATCTCTTTTTGGCAGTGGTGGGGATTCGAACCGGCAACCTTCTTTCCTTAACTTCAGAGCCACCACTCTTTGTGCGTGCAAGAGACTAAATGGAAGGGGAGTAAGGCCAGGTGGATTGGAGGTGGATTCAAATTGTTCTATCATGGTGTAGATGGGAAGAGAAATGGGGTAGGAGTTATTCTGATGGAACAGTATGTCAAGAGTGTTTTGGAGGTGAAAAGAGTGTCAGGCAGAGTAATGATTATGAAGCTGGGAATTGGAGGTGTGATGATGAATGTTGCTTGTGCATATGCACCGCAAGTTAGGTGTGCAATGTGTGAGAAAGAAGATTTTTGGAATGAGTTGGATGAAGTGATGAACAGTGCACCCAAGGGACAGAAAGTGGTGATTGGAGCAGATTTCAGTGGGCATGTTGGTGAAGGGAACAGTGGAGATGAGGAGGTGATGGGTAGGTATGGTGTCAAGGAGAGGAATGAAGAAGGTCAGAGGATAGTGGATTTTGCCAAAAGGAAGAACATGGCTGTGGTGAATACGTATTTTAAGAAGAGGGAGGAACATAGGGTTATGTACAAGAGTGGAGGAAGATGCACACAGGTAGATTACATCCTATGCAGAAGAGTCAATCTGAAAGAGATTGAAGACTGCAAAGTGGTGGCAGGGGAAAGTGTAGTTAAGCAGCATAGGATGGTGGTCTGTAGGATGACGTTCGAGATGAAGAAGAGGAAGAGAGTGAGGGCAGAGCCAAGGATCAAATGGTGGAAGTTGAAAAAGGAAGACTGCAAGGATGAGTTTAGAGAGGAGGTGAGGCAGGCACTGGGTGGCAGTGAAGAATTACCAGACAGCTGGGAAACTACAGCAGATGTATTAAGGGGTGACAACAAGAAGGGTGCTTGGCATGACATCTGGAAAGAGGAAGGAGGTAACCTGGTGCTGGAATGATGAAATATAGGAGTGTATACAGAGGAAGAGGATGGCAAAGAAGAAGTGGGATAGTCAGAAAGATGCAGAAAGTAGACAAGAGTACAAGGAGATAAGGCGCAAGGTGAAGAGAGGGATGGCGAAAGCTAAAGAAAAGGCGTTTGATGAGTTGTATGAGAGGTTGGACACTAAGGAGGGAGAAAAGGACCTGTACCTATTGGCTAGACAGAGGGACCGAGCTGGGAAAGATGTGCAGCAGGTTAGGGTGATAAAGGATAAAGATGGAAATGTACTCACAAGCGAGGAGAGTGTGTTGAGCAGATGGAAAGAGTACTTTGAGAGGTTGATGAATGAAGAGAACGAGAGAGAGAAGAGGTTGGATGATGTGGAGATAGTGAATCAGGAAGTGCAATGGATTAGCAAGGAGGAAGTAAGGACAGCTATGAAGAGGATGAAAAATGGAAAGGCCATTGGTCCAGATGACATACCTATGGAAGCATGGAGGTGTTTAGGAGAGATGGCAGTGGAGGTTTTAACCAGATTGTTTAATGGAATCTTCGAAAGTGAGAGGATGCTTGAGGAGTGGAGAAGAAGTGTACTTGTGCCGATATTTAAGAATAAGGGGGATGTGCAGGACTGCAGTAACTACAGGGGAATAAAATTGATGAGCCACAGCATGACGTTATGGGAAAGAGTAGTGGAATCTAGGTTAAGAAGTTTGGTGATGATTAGTTAGCAGCAGTATGGTTTCATGCCAAGAAAGAGCACCATAGATGCAATGTTTGCTCTGAGGATGTTGATGGAGAAGTTTAGAGAAGGCCAGAAGGAGCTGCATTGCATCTTTGTGGACCTGGAGAAAGCATATGACAGGGTGCCTCGAGAGTTGTTGTGGTATTGTATGAGGAAGTCGGGAGTGGCAGAGAAGTATGTAAGAGTTGTACAGGAAATGTACGAGAGAAGTGTGACTATGGTGAGGTCTGCGGTAGGAGTGACGGATGCATTCAAGTTGGAGGTGGGATTACATCAGGGATCGGCTCTGAGCCCTTTCTTATTTGCAATGGTGATGGACAGGTTGACAGACGAGATTAGACAGGAGTCCCCGTGGACTATGATGTTTGCTGATGACATTGTGATCTGTAGCGATAAAGTAGGGAGCAGGTTGAGGAGACCCTGCAGAGGTGGAGATATGCTCTAGAGAGGAGAGGAATGAAGGTCAGTAGGAACAAAACAGAATACATGTGTGTAAATGAGAGGGAGGTCAGTGGAATGGTGAGGATGCAGGCAGTAGAGGTGACGAAGGTAGATGAGTTTAAATACTTGGGATCAACAGTACAGAGTAATGGGGATTTTGGAAGAGAGGTGAAAAAGAGAGTGCCAGCAGGGTGGAATGGGTGGAGAAGAGTGTCAGGAGTAATTTGTGACAGACGGGTATCAGCAAGAGTGAAAGGGAAGGTCTACAGGACAGTAGTGAGACTAGCTATATTATATGGGTTGGAGACGGTGGCACTGACCAGAAAGCAGGAGACAGAGCTGGAGGTAGCAGAGTTAAAGATGCTAAGATTTGCACTGGGTATGATGAGGATGGATAGGATTATAAATGAATACATTAGAGGCTCAGCTCAAGTTGGATGGTTGGGAGACAAAGTCAGAGAGTCGAGATTGCATTGGTTTGGACATGTGCAGAGGAGAGATGCTGGGTATATTGGGAGAAGAATGCTAAGGATAGAGCTGCCAGGGCAGAGGAAAATAGGAAGGCCTAAGTGAAGGTTTATGGATGTGGTGAGAGAGGACATGCAGGTGATGGGTGTAACAGAGCAAGATGCAGAGGACGGAAAGATATGGAAGAAGATGATCCACTGTGGCAGCCTCTAACGGGAGCAGATGAAAGAAGAAGAAGAAGAAGATACAATTGGATATTCTAGACAGCTACCAATTTGTGAACATTTGATGCCTTCAGAAATAAATATATTGATTTCTACTCTACCTAAACGTTATAATGACTGACATAAATTCTGTGAGGAAGTGGAGAACCTCATTTGAAGTTACTTATGCAGACATTGACCAATTATTGATAAGTATTATAGGACAACAGGACTGGAAAAAGGTTAAAGTAGATTTAGAATATATTTGGTCAGAATTGGAGAATGAAGATGATGATGATGCAAAGCAAAAAAAGTTACAGACAATTTTGGGATGTCTGGTTAAAAACAGCTATACCAGCAAAATATCCTTCTCATGTTAATTGGGGAGCAGCTAATAATACTGTAATGAGAGAAGAAGAAGCAGCCTGTGAATTTTTAACCTGATCAGATAGTCATAATGTGATTGTTAATGTTAATTTTCTAGCAGGATTTCCACTCAATCTCAGGAAATTGGTACATGTTGTTCCAATTTTAAATGAAGAAACCTATATGAAAGTCATAAGAACTGTACAATGTTGGGCACAAAAAAAGAAAGAATTTAAAAGAAAGAAACAAGAAAAAGCTATAGATTTTATATGAATGCATGAATGAGCAGGGGAAATTGGACTATCCAGCTTCCAGGGTACAGGGAAGAGGCTGCAACAGAGGTAAATTTAATCCAAATTGCACACAATGACATTGTACTTCATATCAGCAGGATTGGTGGGAAGGACAACTAGATCTTCCTCCACTTCATGATCCATTAGAAGCATGCTATCAAAAAGCAAAGGTAAGGCATTTCTGAAAAGATTCTTATTATAGTCAGAATATGCAGAATAGACCAAACACACCTTTTATTGTTGAGAATAATCTTAATGTGCAAAATCCCATGTTAGAGTAATTAACTGGTTCTTCTTTGTTGTGCTTCTTTCTTTCAGGTTCTTCTTCTGCTGCTTCTGAGCCTGTCATTCAAGTTAAAGAGCATGACAAAGAAATTACTTTCCTGAATGACACAGTAGTCACAATTTCGACAATTCAAATTAAAGATCTTCCTGAAGCACCACATATGGGTAAAAGTCTAATGGTTGCAAAAATGGAAGGTAAGCCAAATGCAGTATCCCAAAATCAACACAAGCCTATACAAACAGATCCATTGACAGTTGAATATTCTTTCTTAATGTCAGATTACCCTTCTGGGAATCTTTTAGGCTGAGATTTACTGTGTAAACTTAGAGGCCATATTACATCCACACCAGTTGGAATTTAATTAGAATTTAGATCTAATCTACAAGTTCTTTCACTTTAGCATTCAATCCCTGCCACAGAGATGAAATTTCAAGGACATTGCTTAGTAGCAGTGAGTGTCCGTTTAAAGACATTACTGCATCTAAACTGCTTGACATCCCAGAGGCACACAGGGCAATCTCTAACAATGAAGTAAGAGAAATTAAGTCAATTGAACCTGTGTTGGTTACGATAAAACCAAATGTGTCACTTCCTTACTTTCCTGAAGCTGTTACCCATAATCCTGTTGTGGGGCATCCAGTAAATTTAGTCATGATGCACACCTTAAATTACTTGATAACCAAAAAATAAGGTGTATAATTAGACCAAGAGATAAAACCAGACCCTCCACCAGAGGCACCTGTAATAGAAACTTAGTTCAAATTAAAACAAAAAATATATCACCAGTTCAGAAAGAATTATGCAGTTTTAAATGCTGCTTATTGAACATTCGCTCTTTTGGAAGTCAAGCTGTTTTGGTAAATTATATTATATTAAGAACAAAATCTGATCTGTGTCTTCTCACTTAAACCTGGCATAGTAAATCTGATACTGTTCCCCTAGCTGAGGCATTACGATAAGGATACACATTCCTTCATAAATCTGAGATTCTGGTCGAGGAGGAGGCCTTGGAATAATTCATTGTGACAAAATGCAAATTGCTTTTAAAAATTTAAGCAACTTCAAATATTTTGAAGCATTCATTTTAAATATCAAAATAGATTCTAACACAATTGTAGTGCTAGTCTACAAACCACCAGGGCCATATTCATTGTTCATGACTGAATTTGGTAACCTTTTATCTGATTTGGCTATAAAGTATGACGTGGACTGGGCCAGCTCCAGTTTGCAACATCAAGAGATGGTGGGCATGCTCCAGACAGTTGCGCTGGCCTGGGCTGGGAGCCGTGCAGAAATTTTGGTCCAAAGCCACTAAGAAATAACAGAAGCTAATGGTGGTGGACGAAGTCAACAGGCTGGAGCAGGAGCGTTTCCATGTGAAAGCAATATCCCAGGGCAGCCAAGGAGCTTGGACGAGATGTGGCGCTACCATTAACCAACACATCCCCTGGGCAGACATCTGGAGGACGCCACAATCTAGACTTAGCTGCTTGTTGAGGGAAATCTACGACACCCTCCCATGCCCTTGAAACCTCACACAGTGGTATGTTGAGGAGGTAGGCTGTTCCCTCTGTGGAAGCATCAAGTCGAGCCTCCTGCACATATTGTCAGGTTGTAAAGTGGATTTGACCCAGGGATGCTTCAGGTGGTGCCATGATCAAGTCCTGGCAAAGCTGGCCGAGATCCTGGACAGCTGTAGGGTAGCAGAAAACCGAACATCGGCAATAGCTTAGCATGCCCAGGCAGGATTTGTAAAGTCTGGCAGTACGTATCAGCCTCCTGCACAGAAGAGGGTTAGCATGCTTATACCAGGCAAAGAGTGGCAGATATTGGCAGACCTCGGGAAACAGCTGATCTTCTTAAGAGAGGTTTCAGTAACTACTATCCAGCCAGACATTTTCATGTGGTCTGTGGTGGAGAAGAGGGTCCTGTTCATTGAACTAACTATCCCTTGGGAGGAGGGTATGATAGCAGCCTATGACAGGAAGCACTTGAGGTATACCGAGCTGGCAGCGGAGTTGCAAGAGGCTGGCTGAAAAGCCAGAGTTTACCCCGTGGAGGCCAGTTGCTGGGGCTTTGTTGGCAGAGCAACAGTTCAATTGTTACACGGTGTGGGAATGGTGAGCTTGAGCTCAAGGAAAATCATAAAGGCGCTGTGAGAAGAAATGGAGAAAGGGAGCTACTGGCTTTAGTTTCAGAGGAAAGACATTGGCTGGGGGTCAGCACCACAGTGAAGGCAACTGCAGGGGGTGGAGGGGAGACATCCTCAGGATGCCACTGGCCCCTCTTCTGGGAGATGTACTAGTTTAGGGGGCGAAACATCCGTTTCCAAATGACAACCCTGCAGCTAACCTAACAACACCGGACAAAGCAGGAAATACCATCTTACCTGTACAATGAAATGATCATTAATGTGGAAACTGACACTTTTAACAAATGTTTAACTTATTTGTTAAATTCAGCAAGATTTTGTCAGATTGTCATAGGTCCAACTCATAATCATAACCACATATTAGATTTATCCATCCATCCATCCATTATCCAACCCGCTATATCCTAACTTCAGGGTCACGGGGGTCTGCTGGAGCCAATCCCAGCCAACACAGGGCGCAAGGCAGGAACAAATCTCCGGGCAGGGCACACTTCAAATGTAAACGTGGAAAACAATTTAGATCAGCTAACATCAAATTATAATACAACCTTGAGAGAGGCTTTGGACACAGCGGCTCCCCTTAAAACAAAAATGATCAAAGAACATAGAAACTTTCCCTGGTTTAATGAGAACAGTTGAGCTCTTAAATTCGAGTTCTCCATCTGCCCTCCAGTTTTCGACAACAAAGCTGCAGGTTTTTCAAATTGGACAGAGTGTTAAAACTATAAAAAAGCTCTCTTTGAAGCTCACTTGGCTATATTTCCTTAGAAGACTGGTGTCCTTCAACATCTGCAATAAGATGCTGCAGATGTTCTATCAGACGGTTGTGGTGAGCGCCCTCTTCTACGCGGTGGAGTGCTGGGGAGACAGCATTAAGAAGAAGGACGCCTCACGCCTGGACAAACTGGTGAGGAAGGCAGGCTCTATTGTAGGCATGGAGCTGGACAGTTTGACATCTGTGGCGGAGCGACGGGCGCTCAGCAGGCTCCTATCAATTATGGAGAATCCTCTGCATCCACTAAACAGTGTCATCTCCAGACAGAGGAGCAGCTTCAGCGACTGTCCTGCTCCACTGACAGACTGAGGAGATCGTTCCTCCCCCAAACTATCTATCTATCTGCCTATCTATCTATATCTATCACTCAGACTACAATTCTAAAATAATAGATAATAAAAATCCTTGGGTACTGTTTAGAACAAAAGTTAATTTAAAAATGGGAATTCAGATCTACTGTGCCAAATACTAACAGACATTAGCAGTACAGACTTTATGAACTTCTTTAATGAGAAAATTAAAAATATCCAATCCCAGATCTCAGCATCACAGTGTAAACTGCATACTAGCTTGGCAGACCATTTCTCACATTGCTTTCAACACTTCAGAAATTTTAATCCTGTAACAAAGCAGGAAGTCTTGACTTTAAATTGTAAAATGAAACCTACTACTTGTTCCCTAGATCCAGTGCCAACAAAACTAGTAAAAAGAGCAATGGATGTTCTTGCAGTGCCTATTCTCAGTTCCTGATGTATTAAAAGTGTCTGTCATCTAGCCATTACTTAAAAAGTCAGACCTAGACTCACAAATGCTTAATAACTATAGACCCATTTCAAATTTACCCCTTCTCTCTAAAATACTTGAAAAAGTAGTTGCCAATCAGCTTCAGTCACACCTTATGTGTCACAACTTATTTGAGAAATATCAGTCTGGCTTCCGCACTGGTTATAGTACAGAAACGGCACTAACATGTGTTGTAAACGGCATTCTAATTTCCTCTGATGAAGGAAACTCCACTGTAATTACGTTGTTAGACTTGAGTGCTGTGTTTGACACCATTGACCATTCTATTTTACTGCACAGGCCAGAAAATGATGTTGGGCTTACAGGCATTGTCCCTGCCTGGTTTAGTTCTTGTTTATCAAATTGATTCCGGTACATAATGAAATGTGCTGACAGTACTCCATCACTATACTTAGTAATAAATAGAGGCAGGGATATATTTGCTTGTGCCTGTAGACCCTGTCCATATACTTCAGTGCAATAAGAAGAAACTGCAGGTGAGCTGCTGAGGTCTTCCTCTTTATGCCCAGAATCCTGTTTTGATGACCAGGTTGCAGGTCCTGGATGCATGGTTGTGCTGTGTCTGTCACTCTCATACTCCTTCCACTTCAGCTCCAATTTATAATTTTTGCTACCTGAGAACATTCTCTTTTAGATATATCTTGCTTTCCTCTATGGCCTTTTCTATGAAACCTCTACTTTTTGCCAGGGGATGAGGTTTGTTGTGAATGGGGCAATGCTTTATGAGTTCCTTCTTTTTTCTGCTTTAACACTAGAATTACCAGAGCCTATGAAAAAACTCGTAGATCCGTCCACCTTAAATCGCTTCTTAAATCCGTTCGCACCTCTCCGCCATGGTCTTTTGTCTTCTAAATGTGTAGATAAAGACAAGCTGCAAGCAGCCAGCTATTCCATCCCCCCACCGACTTAGAACGTGCACGAACTTCTCCCAGCTCATGCCTTGATTGATTATCTGGGAGTGAAGTGGAGTTTTAGAATGGAAATAATAGATCATTATTTGGAACACACGCATTTCATGTGTGTTCCGTTTCTACAGTAATCTATGTAAACACATTTTTAAAACAGAAACGTTTTTCATATTCTAGTAGTAAATGACAAAATGTAGGCATAAACTGTATAATGTATGAAGCCTGAAGTCCAAATATCAAAGAAATACTTTCACGAAAGGTACAAATATAACAGAACAAGTGCACTTTTTTTCAAAAATATAACTGCCGAAAAAAAAGCCTCTTTAGTGTGTGACATTGACACTCATTTACTACGACTGCTGCCATAGCGCAACAGTATCAGTTACTGACTAGGAATCAAGAGGTCGTGAGTTTGATCCTGCTCGACTTCCTTTTGAGAAGTGAACTGCTCTTATTTTTACTATTTTAGAATAAAAAGATACATTTGATTTCAGTCTGTAACAGCCGGTGTAATTTATGATATTTGTAAAGGTTAGCTTTGTTTTTGTTTTTTTTTTATTCACTTTTCATTCTCTCAGTCGCGTTCAGGATCCTTCCCTACCCCATCTGACACTGCTGTTTTCACATAAAGACACGCTATAGCTCTACAGTGTATCATGATACATACGACCGTGTCTTTTTTTTTTTTCCCCAATCTTGCCAGTCCCCACATGTTGCTGTATGCTGTTTCTTTTGTACTCCAGGACATGCAGAGGAAAGCATAGTAAAGAGCAGTAACTTCAGCGCTATGTGCAATCATCAGACACTCCCCATCTGACACTGCTGTTTTCACATAAAGACGTGCTATAGCTCACCCAAGGGGCGACCTTCCTACATTTACGACATGTGTACTTGTTGCAGTGTACACACCTCTCTGTGCTATTTTTCCTATTACACTGAACAAGCACCTGTAATTTGCAGCTCTATTCATTATCTCAAAACACCACGCATATATATTGTCTTTCGTTCAGGTGTGTAATAGAAACCACAGCATAGAGAGAAGTGAGTACATTGTAACAGGTACACATGTTGTAAATGTAAGAAAGACGATCCTTGCGTGTGTGTGAACTGTTAACATTTGAATCTGATGATTGCATATAGCGCTGTCTTATTCAGTGCACGCAAGAACATGCAGGTGGCCAGTTGCTGTGTGCTACAACATGCTGGCGGTGATCAACACACATTTTAAAAAAAGAAAGAGACAAATATATGTGACGTTTTGATGAAATCATTTTATGACGCGAATAGTACCAATCAGAAAACATCGTCAAAGTAATGTAATATTATTTGAAAACGGACAGTGTCAGATCAGGTGTGAATTTATACTGTGGCTCTGTTAGAGTCAGATCAGAAGCTGAATAAGCTGAATAAGCTCCTGTTCTGACTCTTAAGTAAAAAAGCATGAATTAATCAACAGAAATAACCACGATCGACATTTTAAACTTAACGATTTACAGTGCATACCAGTTTATAAATTTTATGTCCGTTTGAGGTTACAAAGAAAAAAAACTCTAAGACACGGCAAGGCTGCTGTGCTCTGATTCTGCAAATCTTAGCATTACACCACGGAAGGTGTTATATCATCCTTGAACCTTTTGTGAAAGTGTTTATTTGATGTTTGGACGTCAGGCTTCACACATTCTATAGTATATGCCTACATTTTGTAACATTTATTACTACAATATGAAAAAGTTTCTGTTTTAACAATGTGTTTACACAGATTACTATAGAAACAGAACACACATGAAATGCGTTTGTTCCAAATAACGATCTATTATTTCCACTGTAAAACTCTAGCAGTTCAGTCACTCCCAGATAATCAAACAAGGCATGAGCTGGGAAAACTTAGTGAACGTTCTGCGACGGTGGGGGATGGAATAGCCGGCTGCTTGCTGCTCGTCTTAATCGGCACATTTAGAAGACAAAAGAGAGGTGAGAACGGTTTTAAGGTGGGCCGGATCTACGAGTTTTTTCGTAGACTCTAGTAATTTTAGTGTTAAGTGTACTTGAGACCATAAGAGGGGCAACATCTGTTTTGTGAACAGTTTCTGACCTTTATTGTTAAAACTCTTATATAAAGGCCTGTCATGCCTGGTAGGGCCACTATAACTCCCAGACTGTGCAAAGCTTGGGTGGCTCCTGGTTCTGGGCTCATGGCATACAAACTTTATGATAAAAGTGAAAGGAGGGTAGAACGTCTCATGTTCCTCTTTGAACCTTGCTCCTACTGTAATCCATTTTTCTTGGATGCTGTGATACAATTTTTTGACAGTTGGATTAATTCCATGAACTATATCTAAATAAGCAAGACCAGGTAATTATCCATCTTCCTTTATAGACAGCAACTCCATGAGGAGGTCTCCTAGGTCTCAGTGCTGGACATAATTTTTGCTGGATATGCTTGGGAAGTTCTCTAATTTCTTAAAAAGAACATTTTCTGTCACTTCAGGAGCAGCGTAACATTCTGCCTGTTTATCCCAAAGCATTTTAAGAGTTGCCCTTGGATTATTTGTATGAACAGCTCTGATTCTGTGGACATGTTCTGTTAATTCTTTCCCCGGCCAATTTTATTAACAGACCCAGCTCCTCACTAGCAGTCAGGTCTAACCCTTGGGTAGCGTTCATAAAGAATGATTGCCACATTCTGTATTTCTCAGGCCTGTCTTCAAACTTTATGAGTCCAGTTAAGTTCCCTTCATTGCAAATACTTTGCAAAGTCGACCATGTCAGGAGTCTGGACCTGCTGCGTATAATACTGGTGCTGAGGGAAGAGCCTCGTGTTTAAGGCTTGTTCTATGAGAGGGCTGTTCTTTAGAGGTGGGGTCATAATGCAGGAGTTGTGATCAGGCATTCGTGCTTGGTGGGGCAGTCTGGGGTAAATGGCATGTGCTGACTGTGATGACATTCTTTAGACATCTTCACTTTCTCCTGGCTGTACCTTCATAGAAAATGTGCGTGACTTCCTGTGGTGCTGCAGGTGACTTTTCCATTTCTGTGCATTGTGGTATCCGGCCTGGACACAGACAGGCGGACACGTTGACGTCACCCACAACACGTTTATTATACATATTATTTACACAAGTGCAACTCAAAACCCCCAAATACCCCAAAGTCCAGGCCACTCCTCAAATGCCTTTTCCTTCTCTTCAGGCCGCTTCTTTCCTCTCCTCCCGAGCTCTGTCCACTTCCACCCGACTCTCGCCACTCTGTGAAGGGAGGCGGCCCCTTTTATATGCACCCGAATGTGCTCCAGGTGCTTTCTGGTAATCTCCCACCGGAACTCCCCAGTGTGGCGGAAGTGCCGGCTGCTTACCCGGAAGCACTCCAGGTGTCCCCACTCATCTTCCCCCCAGCATTTCCTGGTGTGGTGGAAGTGCTGGGGTCCAGGGTTCTCCAGGCATGGGGGTGCTTCCTGGCGGTGACCACGGGCCCCTACAGGGTTGAGCCCCCAAAGGAACCAGGGCGGTCGCCCCCTTGAAGTCCTCCTCCGGTCTTCCTGGGCGTCCCGGCTGGGTACCACCCCCAGCCGCGTGCCACAACATGTAGGTGAGTTAGGCTGAGAAGTGACAGCGTCACAACATTTTTTCAAAACATGGCAGGATTTAATCAATATTATTTTAGAATAAGAGAAATAACTATTATTGCATTTAACTCCCTTCTCCATCTCTTATTTACATAGATATTTACTTCTCCCTTTCTTTTGTTTAATGTTGCCTTATTAAAAAGCCTAAAGCAATTTTCCTTTAGCTAAGCTCTCCTTCTCAGGGGTGGGGTTTGATTAGTCTTCAAATTTGTTGGGTTATAAATTGATCTGTTTGTATGGAATGATTACAATGAAAATTAATAAAATAAAAATATTAAAGAAGTGACAGTGTCAAGTGTGAGCCATACACTCTGCTCCAGTACATACTCTGGCATCCTTCCCTTAGATTGAGATGAACTTCAGCGGCTGAGGATCTCATCATTTAGTAGATCTTTCGCAGCTTCTGATATTTCAGCTTCAGCTACTGCAGTAGCAGCTTCTTTTTCAGACTGATGAGCCTCTAGTGTAGCCTCCAGTGCAAGTCACTCTGCCTTCATTCTTTCTCTGTGAAGGATGTGCATAAACACACAGATTTAGCCAAAGCACAAGCTTTGATTAAGGAAGTACTTGCTGATGCATTGGAATAGCATGCGTGTCTTGAACTGGCCACAGAAGCAGCATTGGTTTTGCATACTTTCTCCATGTCTGCAACAGTGGATTTTGGCCTGTATAAGTGTTTGTGTAGTGAGCTACGCCCAAAGACAACTGACAAATTCAGGCAATTCAGGAGAGGCAAAGTGAATAAAGCTGAAACACTTAAGGCAATCAGATCTCAATTCGGCCCTGTGTGAACTGAATTTCTCATTGTTTATGGCCACGAGAAACGCTGCTAACACCCCCATTGTTTAGGGGCATGAGAGAAGCCAATCTGTATTGGAAAAGTATAGGACCTTACTGAGCTTCAACCTGTCAGTAGGTGGAGTTGATTTAAATGATGCCATGGAGATTCGGCACTTTGAATCGTGGCATGAATTCTGTCTTTCAGCTCTAAGTTGCCCTAAGATCCTCCATGTGATCTCTGGCACGAACATCCCTTTACTTAGCAGGTGTAGAGCAATATTCTGCAGTCTGTCATGGAATTGCCCTTTTACTAAGTTTCCGTAGGATCCTTCTTCGCTCTGCGTGGTGAAAACGTTTCTTTATTTAGCTGTCTTAGTGATTCTCTTGCAGTCTGTCCCACAATTTGGATTCACCTTTTTACTTTTCTGCCTCACTCTGTATCATTTGTGCAGCGTGGCTGCAGAGAGCTTAAACAACTCATACATAAAAATGACAAGGATTAGCTTTCTTGAAGGCTTTTACTGAACATATCTTGTTGTAAACTGAAATATACACAAAGAAAACATACAGGTATTTACAGGTGTACAACCAAAGACAATAAATAATGATTTATAAAGCAATACATAGAAGAGAGTATATATTAAACAATAAAGCTTTAAAAGACACTTACTAGGCAAATGATTTCCATAGTCGAATTGTGACAAAGAGAATCGCGTAGACAGAGGTTCAGATTGCTGCGTACTACAACTAACCAGGGGTTTATATACCTTAAAGATACGTTTTCAATGTGACTAAATCAAAAAATAAAGGGGTGCCTAGGTGAGACACATGGGGTGCATTGTATTTAAATGTTCATTATGGGACCTACGTGCTTTATGTGAGTTTCATAGACATTTATAACACCACTGTGAATGTGGGACATGACTGACAGGTGTGTTGATAAATGACCAGACAAAGGGGGAGCACAGTTCAACAAATAACAGTAATAGTTACCAGCATGGGGGGCAGAAAATGACTGTTAGATGCCAATCTAGCAGTTCAAAAATGTGTAGTGCTCAACCCTTGAGACAGATTAGAAAATGATTGTGAATTACTTCATTTCATTTTACACCACTTATACAAGTTTGTGTCACGAGGGCAACAGTCTTAGCAATGAGACCAACACGTCCCTTTCCCCAGCCAAATTTGCTAACTCACACTGTGCGATCCCAAGGCATTCTCACAGCATCTGGGAGATATAATCCTCTCAGAAATCCCTGGGTCTTCCCCTAGGTCTCCTTCCAGCTGGTCACGCCCATAGAACCTCCACAGGGAGACGTTCAGGATGGATCCATGTCAGATGTCCAAGCCACCTCAGTTCGCACCTCTCGATTCGGGGGTCAGCGTCTCTACTCCAAGCCTCTCCTGGATGTCTGTACTTCTCTTCTTATCTCTAATGGAGAGCCCAGCCACCCTGCAGAGAAAGCACATTTTGCCTCTTGTACCTGCAATACAATTGTTTCAGCATGGACATCATCTTCTTCTTCATCACTATGGATTGGTATACTGTATTTGCTCCAGGGTTTACTTCTATAGCAGCAAAATTATGTTCACACTTTTTGATATGCCAAAAATTTTATGTTGTGAGACCAGCTAGATGTACTTCACCAGCTTACCCAAAACCATGAGGTCCCTTTGTAGATATTTAGATAGACTTTGCTCACTTACAAAATGTCAAACTTAAAAATATTTACTGTAGTGGTTGATATGTTTTCTAAATGGGTGGAAACCACACCAGCGACTAAGGCAGATGCTACTACAGTGGTTCAGTTCTTACTAAAGAAGGTCATACCCAGGTTTAGAGTTCCATTAGTTATGTCTTCTAGCCAAGAGACCCATTTTGTAAATGCTCTTATTCAGAATCTGTGTCAAAGATTACAAATTGAAAGACTTGTTTCATTGTGCTTACCATAAAAGCAAAATACAAGTAGAAACTGGATTAAAATGACCATCTGCTCTACCACAAGCATTAATGTCAATAATGGGTACCCCCAACAAAAATACTGGCTTAACACCTCATGAGGTACTAATGACCAGTGCAACTAGCAGCATCTTCTCCTCTTCAACAAGATTCACATGTGCTTTCAGGAAAAAAAAAAGAAATACTGCAATAATGTTTGATAATGAGCAAAAATCTCAAGTCTTTTTACCTGAAGTTGAAGGCTGCTCTTGCTAATCCATCTGTGGCAACAACATATTAATTTGAACCTAAAAAATGGGCTATTATAAAGTTTTTCAAGAGTAAAAATTGCCTAGCTCCAAGATAGAATGGGCCATATTGGGTATTCCTAACCTCTACCAGAGTACAGAAACTCGAAGGGATACCGAACAAGGTTCATATTTCCCTCTGTTGAAAGGTTTCATCTTCAAAAGGGGATCAAGCCATTAACTAACTGAGAACTGAACCTCCATTTATTGCAAAGTCCTCAAGCTCCAGTTAACACTAGAATTCGTGAAGCCTACAAAAAAACTCATAATCCCGGCACACCTTAAATCCCTATACACCTCTCCATCAGCGTCCTTTGTTTTGTAAATGCATCGATCAGCAGACGCAGCAAGCAGACTGCTGTCCCATCCCCCTTGATGGAGCTCAGCTCGCAGGCAAAAAGTTCTCCCAGCTCAAGCCAAGGCTCCTTATCTGTGTGTGAGATCTGGAGTTGTATAGGGTAAATACTACAGTATATCATTATTTGGAATACATGCATTTTATGTGTGTTCTGAATCTGCAAAGATCTGGGTAAGTGAAGGATAAAAGGAAATGCGAGAAATGCTGAACACATATCTAAAGTAGAAACTGTTTCCATGTTATACTAATAATGACTGAGGTGTATAATGTGTGAAGACTTTAGTCCTAATATGAAATTAACACATGTGCTTTTCTTCAAGAATATAACCAAAGAAAAAAAAAGCATTTGAATTACATATGGCTGTCAATTAATTAAAAACTCAAGCTCAAATATCAATCTACAGGGAGTTTACATGTATTCTTGAATGGTGCAGAGGTAAGTTCCCGGGTTCAAGACCGGTTGAGTCATGTTTTGAGTAGTGAGCTATTATTATTATTATTATTATTTCTACAATATAATAAAAAAATACATTTGATTTGAGTCTGTAACACCCGGTGTAAATTTTGGCTACTTGTAAAAGTTAGCGCTGGGTTTTTTTTATTATTCAGTTTTATTCTCTCAATGACAATCACGTGGTACAACAAACTTGCCTGTCCCTCTTTGACTTGATTGGATTTATCTCCATTCTTTACACAAGAGCAGCGTTGTGGCTGATGCCTGCTCAGAAATGTTTGTTGTACCAGAAATCAAAGATACAATATCCCATGACCGCTATCAGACTGGACAAAGGCAGGACCGTAGCAACAGACAGCTTCTTCACAGCACTTTTGCTGGCTAACAAACTGCTCTGCACCTCAATGCAACTCTGCTTGGTACCATAAGCAAAATGGGACTTCCACCTGCAGCTAAAGTCACTTTAGTATGCGAGCAATTTGCCATGCTAGTGTTTAGATCTATGCCCAAAACATATGTCCAATGTTGCTATGCTGATGATGTATGCCCCCAAAAAGAAGAAGCCTTTGATGTTTCGATCTTGCCTTTACGCTATGCCATTTCAACATGAGTTGTCATTGTACGCGGAGTATAGGCAAGATCTGACATAGCATTTTCAAATAATGACGTGCATGCACGAGAGAGGCACAGATGGATTCAGTCTCATTCAAGTGGTTACTGGAATATAAAATAAACACTTTCGCAAAGGTATAATGAAGCAAGTGTGTTTTTATTCAAGAATAAAACTGAATAACAAAATATTCAAGTGACAACAGGATACCAAGAAGACATGATTCACCAGCGTTTGTGTTTCTGCTTATATTCCTTCAACGATGTCTTTTACAGGTACAAAACTTTACACCGGCTGATACAGACTGAAATCAAAAGCTTCTAGTTTTTGGGTGCATACACAGTCAGCACGGTGCTGTCAGGTCTAAATAGCAGTGTGGTGAATTGTTCACATACTGAAGTGACTTTAGCTGCAGGTGGAAGTCCCATTTTACTTTATGGTGCCAAGCAGAGTGCAGCAGTCTATTAGTCAGCGAAAGTGCTGTAAAGAAGCTGCCTGTTGTTACGATCCTGCCTTTAGATCTGGCAGCGCTGCGCTGACGGTGCAAGCAGATTTAAGGAGGGCCGGATTTACAAGTTTTTTCCTAAGCTCTGGTAATTCTAGTGTTAAACATTTTGGTCCAGAATGATGTTAATATTGTGCATGCCCAAAACATATGTCCAATGAGGATGAAGCCCAATTGCAACTTTCATAGGTTGGATTTTGCCCTGGAAAGATTTTAGCCAATTTTAAATGAGATAGATGTGCTACATAAAAGATTTTAATTTGAATTATTGGCATTGGTCAGTAGGTATTGGTCAAATGTTTTGTGCATATGGAGCTAGAGTGAATTCTGTGCATGGCTGTCTTCCACTCCTTTTCTGAATTGTTAAGTAAGAGATCCTTTTCCAACTGTAATCTGGTATCTTAGAAAAGGAAGGGACTTTAAAATGTTTTCATATATCATAGAAATGCTGTCTGAGTCCTCAAGACTGATCAGTATTTCTTCTCAAATAGAAATAAGTGGGAGCTGAGGAAATTTGGGCAGATTTCATTTAGCAAAATTTCTAATTTGGGAATAGTAGAAAAATTGTGTTGATGGGAAGTGCAATTGGAGTGCAATTGTTTGTCAGATGCAAAGACATTATCTATGTACAAATCTCTAAATTATTTAATCCCATATAATTTCCAAACATTAAAAACTGAGAGGGTGGAAAAATGTTGTTATTATATAGAGGTGCCACAGATAGGACAATTGGTTTGTTAGTATATTGACAATAACTTGTATTTGCTAGGGTACAATGCAAGGAATATAAAGAAGTACTGCAGGAATTTATTTCTATTGCGGACCAGGCTTTTGTGTATTCGTCTATTTGTGTCAATATCCAGGTTTTTATAGCTTGTATATTTGCCACCCAGCAATAAAATTGAAAGTTAGATAGAGCCATGCCATCTTCTGTTTTAGGTCTTTGTAGGGTCGCTCTTTGGAAGCTTGGATTTTTCAAATTCCAAATAAATGAGGTTATGCCATCCATCCATCATCCAACCCGCTGAATCCGAACACAGGGTCACGGGGGTCTGCTGGAGCCAATCCCAGCCAACACAGGGCACAAGGCAGGAACCAATCCCAGGCAGGGTGCCAACCCACCGCAGGACAGACACAAACACACCCACACACCAAGCACACACTAGGGCCAATTTAGAATCACCAATCCACCTAACCTGCATGTCTTTGGAAGGAAACCGGAGCGCCCGGAGGAAACCCACGCAGACACGGGGAGAACATGCAAACTCCACGCAGGGAGGACCCAGGAAGCAAACCCAGGTCCCCATGTCTCCCAACTGCGAGGCAGCAGCACTACCCACTGCACCACCAGGTTATGATTAAATCTAATTTATGTAAGTTATTTTTTAGTGTATATGGGGATGCTTTGAAACAGAAAAACAAGCTTAGAAAGGATATTCATCTTGACATTGTTAATTCTCCCTGCTTAAGTGAGACCATCTATGTGCGTCTTGTTTAAGTTTTTCCATGCAAAAAAAAATTTTGTTGAAAAAAGAGCTTTATATTTACATGTGATGTTTTTCCCTAGGTATTTAAAATGATCTGCAATGACAAAAGGGAAGGTGGTGTGTGCTAGAGAGTTCACTAGAAAAAGCACACTTCTATTCAAATTAATTTTGAATACAGATATCTTTTGAAATTCTGCTAGTGCTGCTAGGACCGCAGGCACAGTATTTTGCGGATTTGATATACTGTATATAGTGCTATATCATCTGCATTTTCTGATATTTTCTATTCAAGTCCTTCTTTGATAATCCCCTATATTTCAGATGCCATTCAAAGGTGACAAGCCAATGGCTCAATGGCAGTGGCAAATAGCACTGGTGGCAGGGGGCATCCTTGTCTAGTACAACATTCTAGTTTGAAGTTGTCTGAAATAATGTTGTTAACACGGGAATCCCTGAAGCTTATGATTTTTTTCATTGTCCCTAACATCCTTACATTTTTCTGACATATGCCAAGAAGCTTGTAGCTCCTTATCACTGCACTAATAGCCCACTTTTGTTTTGAAAATGTGTGGCTTAGCAGAATGCAGTCTGTTACACCCCCAACCCCCCACCCCCCTTCCTGTCACATGTCACATGTTTATCTGGTGATACGTTTGTAAGGAATTATATAGGTAATGAAATATTGTAATTTGGAATAAATACATTTAATGTGTGTTCCATGTCTACAACAATCCATGTAAATATATAATGACAGTGGAAATGAGAGGCAAAAAATGGTGAACACATGGCTAAAACAGAAAATGTTTTCATATCTTATAGTAATAACGACATAATTTTGATGTGAAGTGTAGGATGTGTAATGTCCAAACATCCAAAAAAAACACTTTCACAGAAGGTGTAATAAAGCAAATATGTTTTTATTCAAGAATAAAACCAAAGAAAGAGAAATTGCTCAATTGCAATGTTGCTGAAGCCCAACTGTCAGTTAGTACAAAGTTAAAGATGTTTGCATCTATGTGTGTTTGCGTGTTTCATTTTCAACCAGTTGTCACAGTGGCGACGTTACTCCCAGAACAGGTCTGTGCAGATGATATAATGGATAAGCTACTACTTAGCAATGGTGAGGTAACAGGTTTAAATCCCGCATCTCTGCATTTATTGCTTTGAGTAGTAAGGTGCTATTATTATTATCATATAACAAAAACATACATTTGATGTGAGTCTGCAACATCCCATGTAAATTTACGGTACTTATAAAAAATGTTACTTTTCCTTGCACACAGACATTCATATCAACATGTCATTTGAATGACATTTTATTTAGTTTTATTCTTGGATTCTTGAATAAAACTGAATTTAAATGATTTTTTTATTCAGTTTTATCTTTGAATAAAACTGAATTTTAACTTTTTTTTATTCAGGTTTATTCTTGGATTCTTGAATAAAACTGAATTTGAATGATTTTTTTATTTAGTTGTATCCATGAATAAAACTTATATTGAACGTTTTTTAATTCAGTTTTATATAATAATTCAGTTTTATTCTTGGATTCTTGAATAAAAAAAATTGTTCAAATGACATGTTAATGTGAATGTCTGTGTGCGAGGAAAAGTAACATTCATCATTGACACTGTGGCATCTGTTTGCTCAACAAGACACCAAAAACAAATGATTGAGCTACGTTTTTATGTCTGCTTTATCCCCTCAGATATAACTTTTAGAAATACCATAAATTTACACCGGCTGTTTCAGGCTCAAATCAAATGTATTTTTTTATTATATAATAGTAACAATAATAGCAGCTCACTGCTCAAAATGGTAAATGCTGTAAGGACCTGGGATCAAGCCCACAACCTCTTGATTTTGAGGCAACAGTCCTTACCTCTTCACTAGACAAGCAGACATGTCTACTTCACATCGATTGAGAGTTGGGCTTTACTTTTTACACATTGCCAGTAACATGTAAATTAATCAATTTCTTTTTCTTCAGTTATATACTTGAATAAAAGTGCACTCGTTTTGTCATACCTTTTGTGAAAGTGTTTATTTGATATTTGGACTTCAGTCTTCACACATCATACACTTCACAACAACATTTTGTGAATTATTAGTATAACAAGAAAAAAGTTTCTGTTTTAGTTATGTGTTCAGCATTTCTTGCCTCACATTTCCTGTCATCCTACATTTTACACACATCGTTGCAGACGTGGAACACACACGAAATGTATGTATTCTGAATAACACGCTGATGACGAGGCTTGAGTTGGGAGAACTTTTTGCCCGAATTGAGTTCTGTCAAGGGTGATGGGATAGCAGGCTGTTTGCTGCTTGTGCTGATCGACACATTTACAAAACAAAAGAGGCTGTTGGAGGGGTGCAAAGGAATTTAACGTGGGCTGAGATTACAAGTTTTTTCATTGGCTTCAGGGATTCTAGTGATAAGACTTGAGACTTTCATCAATGCTGACATCAAGGTCCAGAATATAAATGCTCCAAAATTTTTCTACAATGCCCTGGCATGTCTTCCAAATTTTCTTCAGTTTGGATAATGGATTGGGTATTCTCATCAAAGTCTTCATTGTTGGTAAAGTGCAGATATTTCATAATTAGTGAAAACCTACACTCAGATATAATTTCTCCAAAGAATGGTGTTTTATTCTTGAACCAGTAAAATTGCTGCTTAGATTTTACTATAAGTCCTTGCAATAAACCTATAAAGGCCAAGATAGCATCAGCAGTTACTGGTTCCCATCTTCATGAACAGGAAAACTGCTTAGGTGTCTGGTTATTTGCCCAACGCTATTGATCAGGTCATCATCCAGGAATAACTTCTCGTAAGTGAGTGGATCTTGGCTGTTAACATCCACTTATATTCCTGGCTGCCCCACAAAGTTAAAATGAGGCGAAGCTGATTTTCTCTCTCTCTCTCTCTCTCACTCAGGCGGAAGCACAAGCGTAGCAGCGAGCGGAAGCACTGAGCAGCGGCGTCTCCCACAGGCACGTAGCCCTTCGCAAACACCCAAGCAAGTTCATCTGAAGTAAAGCCGGCAGTTTTACAAATAACCGGCAGTGAGAAACTAAAGTCGATCGCTCAGCGGGTGGTGGAAACTTAAAGCCGACAGTCTCTGAGGCAGAAAGCACTTAAGTAACTACAGAAAATGGAGAAAATGACATCAATACTAAATGTAAGTTCTATCTGCTCTCTGCCCGTTGAGGGCACGTTTATATGTTGTGTGCCCTGCAGCATGTACAGTTCAGGTTTTCCGGCCGACATTGTAGACAGCTTCACCTGCCAAAAGTGTTTAGTTAATTTAGAGTTGGTCGGGAAAATACGTGAATTGGAGGACCGCGTTAGGAATATGATAGCGATTAGGCAAACCGAAAATTGGATCGACTTGGTTTGTTTAGACAATTCGGCTACTTCTGATTCGGCTTCAGTCTCTCCTGGTCCCACTGTAGTCAGTGCACGGCCGAAGTCAGTAGCACCAATTCAGCCACAGGGCGAGTGGGTAACAGTAAGACGGGGGTCTAAGAATCCAAAATGTAGTCCCCCGGCACCCAGGTCACCAATTCAGACCCAGAACAGATTCTCAGCACTCCGCAGCGCGCCTGTGGAAACTGAGAATAAGAAAGTGCTCATAATTGGCAATTCCATAGTGCGGAATGTTAGAATTCCAAACTGTGTTAAACCAGCAGTTAATGTTAAGTGCCTCGCAGGGGCCAAGATTTCTGGCATAGAGGCCGCATTGGACCGTGTCGCCGACAATGAAGTATCTACCTTATTGCTGCATTTTGGCACTAATGATATTTATTCACAGCAATCTGAGGTATTAAAGAGGAACTTCACCTCTATATACATGAAAGCCAAAAGAAAATGTCGGAATTTAGTTGTATCTGGCTCCTTACCAAGATTACATAGAGGGGATGTGATTTATAGCAGATTGCCTTCCCTTCACTGCTGGCTAGAAACCTGGTGTGCAAACAACAGCATAGCGTTTGTGAACAATGGGGATGATTTTTGGGAAAGGCCTGGATTTTTCAGAAGAGATGGTCTTCATCTTAACTGGAGGGGAACTTATGTATTATCCCAAAATATGGCAGCAAAACTGCCTGGTTGACTGATTAGGGCACCATCCAGGCTGCAGTGATGTGATCTTAAATCACAGGCTGTTGTTTATCCCACCTGTTACTTTCCTGAAGCTGTTACCCATAATCCTTCTCATGGGGCATCCAGTAAATTTAGTCTTGATACAAACCTTAAATTAATTGATAACCAAAAAATAAGGTGTATAATTGGACCAAGGGATAAAACCAGACCCTCCACCAGGGGCATCTGTAATAAAAATTTACTTCAAATTAAAACAAAAAATATATCAGCAGTTCAGAAAGAACCATGTAGTTTTAAATGCTGCTTATTGAACATTCGCTCTCTTGGCACTAAAGCTGTTTTGGTAAATGATATTATATTAAGTACAAAATCTGATCTGTGTCTTCTCACTGAAACCTGGCTTAGTAAATGTGATACTGTCCCCCTAGCTGAGGCGTCACCAGATGGCTACTCGTTCCTTCATAAGTCTAGAGATTTTGGTCAAGGAGGAGGCCTTGGAATAATTCATTGTAACAAAATGCAAATCACTTATAAAAATTTAGGCAACTTTACATCCTTTGAGGCATTCATTTTAAATATTAAAACAGATTCCAACACAATTATAGTGCTAGTCTACAGACCACCAGGGCCGTATTCATTGTTCATAACTGAATTTAGCAACCTTCTATCTGATTTAGCTATAAATTATGATCACGTAGTACTGATGGGGGATTTTAATGTACACATTGATGTGGAAACTGACACTTTTAGCAAATGTTTTACTTATTTGTTAAATTCAGTAGGATTTTGTCAGATTGTCAAAGGTCCAACTCATAATCATAACCACACATTAGATTTAATTATAACTTACAAAGTTGAAATTCAAAATTTGAATATCACTCCATTAAATGAAGTTATTTCCGATCACTACTTAATTACATTTGATTTAGTCCTGCCCTTGTCAACACACACCCAGATTAAAACAAAGACAGTGCGACATCTAGATTGTAATTCTGCTTCAAAATTTATAGATATTTTGAGTAAGTCGAGTGTAACTGCGGAAAACCATTCAGATCAGTTAACATCAAATGTAAACGTGGAAAACAATTTAGATCAGCTAACATCACATTATAATGTGACCTTGAGAGATGCTCTGGACACGGTGGCTCCCCTTAAAACAAAAGTGATCAAAGCACATAGAAACTCTCCCTGGTTTAATGAAAATTGGAGCGCAGATGGAGAACAACAAAGCTACATGTCTTTCAAATTGCATGGACAGAGAGTGTTAATAAATATAAAAAAGCCCTCTTTGAAGCTTGCTCAGAATACTATTCTACATTAATAGATAACAATAATAAAAATCCTCGGGTACTGTTTAGAACAGTAGCTAAATTAACAAATGGAAATTCAGATCAACAGTGCAAAATACCAACAGATATTAGCAGTACAGACTTTATGAACTTCTTCAATGAGAAAATTAAAAATATAAAATCCCAGATCTCTGCATCACACTACAAACCAAATACTGACTTAGCAGACCTTGTCTCACATTGCACTCAGCACTTTAGTAATTTTAATCCTGTAACTGAGCAGGAAGTCTTAACTTTAATTTCTAAAATGAAGCCCACTACTTGTTCCCTTGATCCAGTGCCAACAAAACTAGTAAAAAGTGCAATGGATGTTCTTGTAGCGCCTATTCTAAACATTATCAGTAGTTCATTATTGCATGGCACAGTACCTGATACACTAAAAGTGTCAGTCATTAAACCTTTACTTAAAAAGTCAGACCTAGATCCACACATACTAAATAATTATAGGCCTATTTCAAATCTACCGTTTCTCTCTAAAATACTAGAAAAAAGTACTCGCCAATCAGCTTCAGTCACATCTTACGCATTACAATTTATTTGAGAAATTCCAGTCTGGTTTTTGCACTGGTCATAGTACAGAAACGGCACTAACGCGGGTTGTAAACGACATTCTGATATCCTCCGATGAAGGAAACTCCACTGCAATTATGTTGTTGGACTTAAGTGCAGCATTTGACACCATCGACCGTTCTATTTTACTACACAGGCTAGAAAATGATGTTGGGCTTACAGGCACCGTGCTCGCTTTGTTTATTTCTTATTTATCAAATCGATTCCAATATGTACAGAAATGTGCTGACAGTACTCCATCATTATACACAGAAGTTCAATATGGTGTCCCGCAGGGCTCAGTACTGGGACCTCTACTGTTTTCACTTTACATGCTTCCACTGGGATCTATCATTAGGAAACATAATGTTAATTTTCACTCGTATGCAGATGACACCCAGTTATACCTTTCATTTAAATCAAATGAAGTTTCTCCGATGTTGTCCTTAATTAGTTGTGTTAGCGAATTAAAGGAGTGGATGAATGAGAACTACTTGTCTTTAAATACAGATAAAACAGAGATGTTAATTGTTGGAGGGAATGACACCGATTATAACAATATTTTGTCATCATTTAACTCAGTTGGAATCCCAATTAATTTTACTGAATCAGCCCGCAATCTAGGAGTTATCTTTGACTCTAGCATGTCATTTAAAGCGCATATTACAAAGTTGTCCAAAACATGTTTCTTCCATCTTAAAAATGTTAGGCGCTTTCTAAATAAACAGGATTCTGAGAAATTAATTCATGCATTTATCTCTAGTAGGATTGACTACTGCAATGCAGTGTTCACTGGATGTTCAAACTGTTCTTTATACAGCCTCCAGTTAATACAAAATGCGGCTGCAAGAATTATTACAAGAACAAGAAAATACAAACACATAACTCCAGTTCTTAAATCCTTACACTGGCTCCCGGTTAAGTTTAGGGCAGATTTCAAAATCCTTCTTTTAACATATAAAGCATTAAATGGCCGAGGTCCAGCTTACTTGTCTGAACTTATTGTGACTTACAAACCAGAGCGCACATTAAGATCTCAAGATGCTGGTCTACTTATGGTTCCAAGGATTAATAAAATAACAATGGGAGGTCGAGCTTTTAGTTACAGGGCCTCTAAACTGTGGAATGGTCTGCCTGCTACTATAAGAGATGCCCCTTCGGTCTCAGCTTTTAAATCCTGGCTGAAGACTCACTACTTCAGTTTAGCATATCTTGACTAGAGCTGCTGATTAACTGTACATACTGCATCTCTGTTGTTAGTCATTAGCAATAAAACATAAGTAACATGATAGTTAGAATTGGATACTAACCCTCACCTATTCTCTTCCTCTTCTCAGTACTCAAATGTGGCACTTGGTGCCACGGCCCACCTGCCAAGTTGTTTTGCCTGCCTAAGGTAAAGTCCTCCCTGATGGAGGATCGCAAGAATCGTGAGAAAGAGGGGTCCTTTCATTGGATTGGCTGGCCCAACACTGTTTCAGCCGTGGAATGGCCAAATGGGGGAGGCAGCTTGATGGATGAGGTCTCCAGGAGTCTAAAATTATCTAAATCTTATTATGTGATATCATCTACTGTTAAATTCTGCTCCGTACTTCTAAAAAATTTTTAAATTTTTATTGAGAATTTGTTCTGTTCTGTGTATTGTATTGTATTGTATTGACCCCCTTCTTTTGACACCCACTGCACGCCCAACCTACCTGGAAAGGGGTCTCTCTTTGAACTGCCTTTCCCAAGGTTTCTTCCATTTTTTCCCTACTAGGTTTTTTTTTGGGAGTTTTTCCTTGTCTTCTTAGAGAGTCAAGGCTGGGGGGCTGTCAAGAGGCAGGGCCTGTTAAAGCCCATTGCGGCACTTCCTGTGTGATTTTGGGCTATACAAAAATAAACTGCATTGTATTGTATTGTATTTGAAGCAGGGTCAACAAAAAGCCAAACACGAGGGTTACTATTGGATTTATCAGAATCACTTTACTGTATTGTAAGAATAATGCAAATATGCAAACACACATGATCATAGAGAAATATTTTTAAATCCATTTAAAATATTTCAGGATCTTTGCAGTTGGAGTTTATCCCAGGTAGCATCAAATGTGGTGTAGGAACTAATACAGGATACCAGTTCCTCAGAGGACACACTCATTATTACACTCACCTGAAGCAAGTTTGAAGTCATCAATTAACCTAACACACTTATATCTTTCGATTATGGAAGGAAAATTGGAGAACTCAGAATAAGAAACAAACACAGGTGAACGTTTGAAAATAGAAAAACTCCACACAGAAAGTTAAAATATGAAATGTGAATATTCTTTCATTTTTACTCCTGTTGTTTTCTTTATTGCATTTTACCTACTTGTACGCAATATATTTCTGTGTCTTATAAAAAACAGCATTTAATTAGACATTTTATTTCCAAATTCTTGTTTGTATCATATCTTCTGTTCCATTTTTGTCATTGCTTTCCCCAGGGTTTCTTTACCCCCTGTAGTTTCATTTCTGTTTATCTTAGTAGTCTGTTCTTTTTTAATATATATTTTTTATTTATACTATTGAACATTTTTATTTTTGTTTTGTATTTTATTATTCTATAGTAAATACTAGCTGTGTAAGCTCATTCTGTAAAAAGCCCAGGCTCCTAGAAACTATTGAAATCATCAGAAAAAAGAATTGAAATGCAGAGTCGGCAGTTTTGTTTTGCGGACGTGCTTGCTCCCCCCCTTGTCCAGTTTTTATGTCTCTGTTACATACCATTTAGTACTAGATTTGTAAAAGCAGTGCTAATGTTTGTGATGCACCATCTGTTTCATAGCAGAGGCATAGCAACCAGACAGACCATACACACAGATGCTTGTCCTTTTTGCAAAGTGGATGTTGACTATATATCTATTATTTTTTTCTATTATGTTCCTTGTCCTCTTTATGTTGAGCCTAAGGAGATAGGGTACCACTAGGCCTAGTGTATTTAAGTCTATGTAAGGCTTTGGCATTTGCTTATGCTCATGTTTTTATGGCTCAGTTTGAATATTAGATTTCTGTTTTTTAGGTTTTGTAAGTACAGTACTTGTGTTTCTTCTGAATGCAGAAATCTTTATTTTTGTTTTTAGTTATGATTTTTTAAAAATTTTGTGCTAGGTTTATGAAGTTTCTAAAACATTTTACAATATGTTTTTATGTTTTCTTCTTTTTATGTGTTTCTTTCATGATATCATAATAGTAGTTGCAATCGCTTCCACAGTACTTTGAATTGTCTGCATTTTTTTTACATTTTATGTTGCAATTAGTTTGTTGACTGTTAATTTTTGATGGTAACTGAAATTCCATTTA
The DNA here is from genome assembly GCF_900747795.2 of Erpetoichthys calabaricus. NCBI lineage: Eukaryota > Metazoa > Chordata > Cladistia > Polypteriformes > Polypteridae > Erpetoichthys > Erpetoichthys calabaricus. The sequence continues at coordinate 78,398,373 of NC_041400.2, forward strand.
GTTTAAGGTATAGGCTTCTTCTTATCATTTCTTCTGTATCATTGGTAGTACACAATATCTTAAAAACAAAACCACTGTTTCAGCCCTTACAATTTTTTTCATAGTCAATTAGACGGCAGGATTCACAACTCTGTAACTACAGTTCAAATGTACATTACCAATTTGGTAGCAGACTTGTTTTTCTACAGCAGTCAATTTAACATTCAGCTGTGAACTGCCCATTACATTTATTACTCATTGACCAGAACTCTGCAGGACTCAAACACTCTATTATAAGGTTTATTTCAAAGCAGATGTGCTTCATGCATTTTTATTAGCTTAGCATCACACCATCCGGCTGATTTTGGGCTTTTCATGTCATATTTCCCTTATACTGTTTCTTTCAGCGACACCACAATCATTAATCGTTTTGTAACATGACATTCTTGTCTGAATTTCTCTTGTGAGCTTTTTGATAAAACCAAGAGCTTCTGTCTTTTTAAAACTCTGACCTTTTGTATGCACATCTTCTATCAAGACTGATTATTCCTTTAATTTTTCCTAGGCTTTGCCTTTTTTGTTCAAACTCTCCATCACATTTCAATGACAGGTTGATCCAGAAGTAATTTGCAACCATGACAGAAGCTTTTCTTTGACTGATGCAGCATTTATACAGTGTCTTTTCACCTCACCTTTGGATCTACAGCTCAAAACTGATTGAGCCATTTCTATGTAGAAAATGCATTTGGTGAAAGCTTAAAAAATGCAAAGGCACAGTCTTCTCTGGCTATTAGTTTCTTCCAGATATTTTATTTAAACTATTCTCTACCCACTTTCAAGTAAAAATTAAGTCACTAATTCGGTGTCTCAGTTACATTTACAGAAATTCTGAAATGTGGTGCCAGAGTTAATTCCCCACAATTATTTACATTTGAGGCATCCACTCAGTTTACTCTTTCATATACAGAATATTAGCCAATGCATCTCAAACTATAATTAACAGCATGTTGCATGTTTAAAAGCTTAAACATGTCCCTTTGTTTTATATGCTATTGCTTCTACTTGGCATTATATCATCTTATGCATGATTTGATTTTTTTTCTCCACCAGTGAATACAAATCTACATTTCACAGAGTGACTACATAAAAAAAAGATAAAATTGTTTAGCTGAATTTATGCTATACTTTTACAAATAGCAATAAATGAAACAAGAATACCACAAATAGTTTTGTTTGTGTGCTTTTAGCCACTTTCAGGCAGAGATGTCTTTATTTTTTCAAAGCTGATCAAAGTTATATGGGTGTTGTTTGATCTTGAGATCTGGTTTAATTTCTTCCACTCTTCCAGATGCGTTTCTTTTATTGATCTTATAAAACTATTTGCTGGTGTTCTGTAGGTCTGTGCTACTATGGCAAGCCTTTTGAATCACCGCTGTTTTAAAAGATTCCTACTTATTGCTAAACTTTCACAACCCAGCTTAAATGCACCACTATAGGAGAAGGGGTTAGAGCATTAAGTGCACTGCACTATTACATATTCTGATCCAGTGTTGGAAGTTCTTGCACTAAGTATTTTGCTGGAACCCAAAGCCTGGGAGTTTTATAAAACTCAATGAACTTTCAGTCATTTTTCATATTACTTACCGGAATACATAACCAAATATAGGAATAATGGATCCATCAATAATTTTTTGATGTTAGCAATCTCGTATTTACTACTCACACCTACAGAAATCATGCAGAATCCGACTAATGGTTTTGAGCAGACACGGGCAGTAAACTTTAAGCCCAGGAGTAGGTAGTCAGAGTGTGGCTGAACTCTGAGATAATACCACATGAAGACATGTGAAAAGTAAGTAACACTCCATTCATTTTTTTTCTTTTTTAACATATCGAGACATATCATGATTTGACCTTCATTTAACGTTAGGTAAAGGTGAAATACTTGAAAGGCACAATAAGTATGAACTTTTGACTTTGCAATAATTTATTCAATGAAAAATGAACAGATTTCCGTCTGTGGAAAAAAGTATACTTTTGGTTCTAATAGCTGGTATTGGCCCCTTTGACAAACACCATCTCAAGTAGGCATTTCCTATAACTGTCTACCATTCTATGACATCGACTTGGAGAACTATTTTTCCCACTATTCTATGTAGAATTCTTTAAGCTGTATGATGATTGAGGGGTGTATTTCATGCACAGCCCTTTTTCAAATTGCTTGGGTACTTACATTTTCAAATGGCGGTACATACATAGTAATTATCATCAATGTGTTAATTAATATGTAAAATCAATAAAATTAGAAAAGAAGAATAGATAGTATGCATGTCTTTGTAATATAGTGGTGTCTGTCTCTATTTCAAAAAGTTTTAAAATTAATCATTGCAGGCAATATATTGCAAAATGGTGCACAATAGTGACAACAGGTTGTAGTACTTTTTTTTCCTCCATATACTGTACATATTGACTAACCTTTGTGTGATTTAGATTATTGCCGTATTAAGCCTGTTTCACACTTGAAGCGTTCATGATGAGACCTGCTACCCTTGAACAGCTCGGGCATATCTCGTTAAACTATCATACAGTATGTGAGCTGTTTATTTCTTCTGTTGTAAAGATGTTATATATGACATTAACAAAATGCTTCCACCTACTGACTACAGGGATCTCAATGAATTGAACGGGCCACCAGATGTATAAATGCATTTTGGTTGCTGACAGTGCACATGCTTTGTGTCGTGGTCTATATGCAAGCTTAGCAGCGTAAGTATAAGTAGGCCTTCATGCTGTACTGTGATCGGTTCGCATTTTGGCTCGTGCATAAATACTGTAAATAGTATTTATTTAAATGCTTGTCACCAAATGAAATTTAAACATTTTAGTTTATATTCATCTTCTTAATAATCAGATCAAATAATTGCAGGGCTGTTTCTTTTCCATAATAGCAAGAGTAAACCACAAAAAATGTAACTCTTTAGTAATATTAAACTTTTCTGTAAGCACAACAAAAGTCTTAATATCAGAAGTAAAAATGAAGCCAGCTACATGAATAATAACTTTGGACAAGTATTCATTGGTTTATAAATAATCTGTTTTAAGAGAACATTTTTTAACATAATGAAACAAGCCACACCAAAAAATTGTTATACAGTATTAAGAAAAACAAAGGGTTCAAGGCACTATTTTTAATTACGTATTTTACGTCAGTTGAACAGCACATAAATCATGTGTAGCTTCTCCTATTCTTAACTGCAAGCTTTTTGTCTAGCTCAGCCCATACAACCCTGTATGATCTCTATATGCTAATATCACTAATAATTAGTGCTGGGCTAAAACATCTAAAAAGTATTTAGTTACTGAATACTGAACATATGGTCCTTAATGTATTCAGACTTGTATTCTGATTGAAAACTCAAAATGTGCAACTTATTCTGAATATCAATTAATTCTTTCCATAAACTTTCAAGTACTGATATACAGTACACCCTAGTTTATAAAAATAGTATAATAAGTTAAACATATTAAAATGAAATTGTGACCTGAAAATGAACTTCATTCTCTCATAAAACAGAAGCTCTATTTATACTGTTCAGCAGAAACAAAATGAAACCAACTTTTCCAGGAAAGCTTTATTAATAAAAGTTATATACTGTATTTCAACAAAAAATGTCTCTAGCTCAGAGTGTGTTTTAGCCATTTCATGACTTGCTGTTATCATTTACAAAAACAAAGTCAGGTTATGCATTTTTCTTGGGGCATACCTGCACTTAACTAACTCACCCACTAAATTATGCACTAACATATTTGTTTTTGCATATAACCTATGCATATACTTGCATACACTTTAAATCAAATCAAGTGACATGCCACATTTAAAAGATCTAAGATTCTTATTTTCTTGTCTAGAGATAGCACTGCAATAGCACCTCTTAGTCTTTAAGGCAGAAGTGAGTAACATTGGCACTGGGAGGCTAAAGTGGCTGCAGGTTTTTTTCCCAACCTTCTTTCTTAGTTAGAAATCAGTTGCTGCTGTTGAATTTTCTGCTTCATTTTATTTGTCTCACTTGTTTAGATTTCCCATCCTTAATTGCTTATTTTACTGTTAGCTTCCATCTAGCTTGTTTCAATTTACACCTGTGTGTATTCATAGAGAACTATCTGATTTAATAAAATATTTCAGAAGTAAACTGAAGAGAAAAAAATGAAGGATTGAAAATTACACATCTGTTTTAGGGTTAAAATCATACTTTTGGAAATGATATAAAAATGACTTGATGTGGCAGAATGAAAACACTAAGAGCCATACAATTAAATAAGATTTGTAATTGACAAGGATTCTAATTGAGCAACTGGATTGGAAAAAAACCTGCAGCCACCGTAACCCTCCAGGACCAATGTTACTCACCCCTGTTTTAAAAGATTGCTTTGGCCACTTTTTTTTCAGCCATTTTTCACAGAAACAAAGGCGGCATATGTAACCACTCTTTTACACACACGTGTGTGTAAACTCCAGATGATGTGCTCTGTGTTGTGTAATTATGATTTATCTAGGTAAATAAAGTCAACCACAGATCACCATTCAAATCCTCTTTTAACTTTATTGCCTGTTTCTAGACTCAACAGGCATCGATAACACTGCTGCTTAAAACATCAAAAAATGACTTAACTGTTACTTGTTAAAGCACATACAAATATAAAGCAACAACAAACACTTATTTTGAATTAAGAAAACATAAGCACACAAGTCATCCACCTCAGAACTACCCTGGGAGCACTTTGAGTACATGTACAGATTTTTTTTCCTCATGATGGTTCTTCAGAAGATCTTTCAACACAATAATTCTTTACCTTAAGAACATGTGTCAGACACAGACAATTTTGAGAACAGTGGGTTTGTTTTTTAATCAGGACACATTAAAAATGTGTTCAGACATTTTTTCAAAACTGCAAGGAAGTGGCGCCTCCAGTATTGTAGATATTACATGATCTATAGGAATTTGTAAATGAGAAGAACTCTCAAATTAAGCATAGTTTACTCTTTGTCTTTTCTGCAAGTCATTCACTAAAGTCAAAAGTAGGACACAATTTGAAAGATTTTTCTAAAACCATTTTGCCTGTACATAAAAAAGATAAATACTTTAGTGAAAAATGGGTGATTATCGAGCCAGTCAAAAAAGTTTTGGGCGTTAGGTATGACAATAGATGAAACAAAAAAACTGTCATTTACAGTCAGGTGCCAGTATATGACACCTTCATATATATTCTTGTTTTGGAGAACTTGACATTCATGTTCAGAAACTAAGAGAACTGTGATATGGCCAAAGCAGGCATCTCACCCATTCCAAACTTATACAAACACTTCAGTGACTGAGGTTACTGTAAAATCCACCTTCTTCTTTCCACTCAAGTGCTTTACAAATACATCTTTATTTAAGATGAGTTTGAAAAGGCTCAAAACATGGCATTCACAACATAGGATGCCTGCATTTTGTTTTGCAAAAGTTACCCCCAGAAATTAATTAATGTAAATAAATATAGGCTGCTTTAACTTAAAAATGCAAGTTTCCCTGCTGCTTTCAAATTTTAAGCTTAGTTAATATAAACTGATCAAAAAAAAAAGGAACACTTTGAAAATTCATCAGATCTCAATGGGAAAAAATCATGCTAGATATCTATGCTGATATGGACTGGGTAATGCATTAAGAACAAAAGGATGCCACATCATTTGATGAAAATGAAAATGATCAACCTATAGAGGGCTGAATTCAAAGACTCCCTGAGTCTACTCCATTTTGCCAAAATTTAATTGCAGCATCTCAAAATGATAGTCAGTAGCTTGTATGGCCCCCATGTGCTTGTATGCATGCCTGGCAACGTTGGGGCATTCTCCTAATGAGACAACGGATGGTGTACTGGGGGATATCCTCCCAGATCTGAACCAGGGCATCACTGAGCTCCTGGACAGTCTGAGGTGCAGCCTGGCAGTGTCGGATGGACTGAAACATAATGTTCCAGAGGTATTCTATTGGATTTAGGTCAGGTGAGCGTGGGAGCCAGTCAATGATATCAATTCCTTCATACTCCAGGAACTGCCTGCATACTCTCACCACATGAGGCTGAGTATTGTCATGCACCAGGAGGAACCCAGGACCCACTGTACCAGTTTAGAGTCTGACAACAGATCCAAGGATTTCATCCAGATACCTAATGGCAGTCAAGGTGCCTTTGTCTAGCCTCTAGAGGTCTGTGCGTCCCTCCATGGATATGACTCCCCAGACCATCACTGACCCACCACCAAACCGGTCACGCTGAATGATGTTACAGGCAGCATAACATTCTCCACGGCTTCTCCAGACCCTTTCACATCTGTCACATGTGCTCATGGTGAACCTGTTCTAATCTGTGAAAAGCACAGGATGCCAGTGATGGACCTGCCAATTCTGGTATTCTATGGCAAATGCCAATCGAGCTCCACAGTGCCAGGAAGTGAGCACAGGGCCCACTACAGCAGTGGTCACCGACCTTTTTGACAGCAAGGACCACTTTATTAGATGCAAATTTTTCCACGGACCGGTCGGGGGGGGAGGGTTGGTTGGGGGGGGGGGAGTTTTATACACAATTTACATAACATTTCTATTATTATTAAAGTTATTAAGCAGTTCGCATACATTTGCAATCTGAGATTTTTCTTCTTTTTTTGCATATAACAAAGACATATGCTTTACATTTGCCAATCCAACAGATTGCACATCACAAACATTAACACTGCAATCTTTTTTTCGTGTCTGCCGTTTCTATAGGAGGGTGACAATGAGTTAAATTCCAATGGATGTTTTTCAAATGTTGACAAGCAATAAGCAAAAGGAATCAATGAAAACCACAGACAACAAAAACAGCAAAAAAAAAAAAAAAAAAAAACAGTATGAGAAAAGTTCGAAGAAAGAGATTTTTTTACAATGTTTCTGTTTGTGGATCGTTGTGCAAACGTGCACAACTGAGCTGCGACCACAGATCTAACTGCTCTGTGGATGATTTGTTCAAGCATTTCAAGGTCACTTCGTTGTAATGAAAGCATCTGTTGAATGTACTTCGTAGTAACGTGATTTCTATAGACTCATGTCATATGGGGAAACTGTCGGGACCATAAAAATACTTTGTTGTAATAGTCTCTCACCTCGGTCTCTCTCCTCTCTCTGCACCGCTGCAAAGCCCCGCCCGCCAAGCGTTCTGAAAAGTCTGAGTGAGTCGCCGTTGCCAGCAGTTCTCTCGCGGCCCAGCTGTCAGATGGCTGTGGACCAGTAGTGGGCTGCGGACCGGGTGTTGGGGACCCCTGCACTAGAGGATGCCGGACCCTCAAGTCACCCTCATGGAGTCTCCGTTTCTGATTGTTTGGTCAGAGACATTCACACAAGTGGTCTGGTGGAGGTCATTTTGTTGGGCTCTGGCAGTGCTCATCCTGTTCCTCTTTGCCCAAAGGAGCACATACTGGTCCTGCTGATGGGTTAAGGATCATCTACAGCCCTGTTCAGCTCTCCAAAAGTAACTGGCTATCTCCTGAAATCTTCTCCATGCCCTTGAGACTGTGCTGGGAGACATAGCAAACCTTCTGGCAATGGCACATATTAGATGTGCCATCTTAGAGAAGTTGGACTACCTGTGCAATCTCTGTAGCGTCCACATATTGCCTCATGCTACCAGCAGTGACACTGACAGTAGCCAAATGCAAAACTAGTGAAAAAACAGTCAGAAAAGATGAGAAGGGAAAAATGGCATTGGCCTCCACCTGTTAAACCATTCCTGCTTTGGGGTCACCTCATTGTTTCCACTCTAGTGCACCTGTTGTTAATTTCATTAAAAGCAGCTGAAACTGATTAACAACCCCCTTGGGTAATTAACTGACCAGATCAATATCTCTCTCTATATATATATAGTAAGAAAAGGCGCTATATTGCGCCCAACCCGACACAGATTCACACGGGTAACACAAATAAACTTTTATTTTTGTTTGTCTGTGGGCTACGCCTTCCCCGTACCCACAGACACAACATAGTCCCAAAGCACACTAAATCACACCAAGCACTTTCTTCACCACCACTCCTCCTCAGCAAGCTTTGTCTTCCTTCCACCCGACTCTGGCTGCTGAGTGGTGGTCGCTGGCTCCCTTTTATTGGGTATCCAGAAGTGCTCCAGGTGTTTGATTGGCGACATCCGGCTGCACTTCTGGGTAAGCGCTATATAAATGTAATGAATTATTATTATTATTATTAAGGCGAAACCAGTGCCCAAAAGGACCGTGCCTGCTCTTAGCTAGCAACACCAATTTGTTTATTGATTTTTAAAGTTTGTCCTGTTTCAGTACTACACAGGCAGAGCCGCAGTAGACGGCTAGTATATATTGTGGGATACGGCCCTGACACAGACAGGCAGACACCGTAGTTTTAAAACCCAACACACGTTTATTATACATTATATATACAAGTGACAGCACACAACCCAGTACTCCCGTACTTTCACCCACAGTCCAGGCCTCTCATCCAATGCCTCTCTTCAGGTCTGCCTCCATTCCTCTCGCCTGAGCTCTGCCCTTCTTCTTCCCGACTCCAGCCATCGAATGGAGGAAGGCAGCCCCTTTTATATCCACCTGGATGTGCTCCAGGTGCTTCCCAATGAGCGCCTGCTGGCGAAAGTGCCGGCTGTGCACCCGGAAGCACTCCGGGTGTCCCTGGTCTTCTTCCTCCCAGCACTTCCGGGTGTGGTGGAAATGCTGAGGGCCAGGGCTCCTCATGCATCTGGTTGCCCCCTGGCGGTGACCACGGGCCCCTATAGGGTTGAGCTTCCTTGCTCCTTTCCCGTGGTCCCCAAAGCCACCAGGGCGGTCGCTCCCTCATGGTCTGGAGGAGACGTAATCCCTCCTCTGGTCCTTCCAGGTGTCTCGGCTGGGTACTCCCCCCAGCCGCTCGCCACTATATATATATATATATATATATATATATATATATATATATACTGTATATATACCGTATATTGTCACAGAAGAACAGACAAAAAACAATCATAAAGTTTTGGGGAACCTTCCACGTATAATCTACGGCCATCAAAAAAGTAAAAAATGACTGATACTTAGGGTCAGATTCAAAATATACAATTGACAACCAATTGACAACAGGAACCGGAAATGAGTAGCGGAAGTCACATCATCATTAAGGGACTGGAAGTGATGTCTTTGCTGGAGGACGGAAGAGGCATCATCGTTGTATTCTGTCCGTTGTTAGCTCAGTTTATGATCCCCTCGGATTTCTAGCAACCGCCATACTGCCAGCAAAGCTTATTTTAAGAGACTTGTGCAAAGATAAATGTGGGTGGGATGAAGACGTAGAACTCAAACACATTATGAAATGGAAAAAATGGATGGATGACTTACAGATTACTAGCAGACTAAAATGTGAACAGATACATCAAGCCTGCACAGTTTGGAACCATAAAGTTAGCACAAATGCACCATTTTGGGGATGCCAATGAAGATGTGTATGGCACTGTCACATATCTTCTCTTGACTAAAGAAGAAGGCAAAAACATTGCTCATACTTGATGGGAAAGTCATGAGTTGCACCATTGAAGCAGGTCACAATTCCAAGATTGGAGCTGACAGCAGCTGTTGTGGCAGTCAAAATGGACAAAATGCTAAAAGGTGAGGTTCAAATACCTCTACAAGAATCCACATTTTGGACTGACAGAACCAAGGTGCTAAAATACATTTAAAAATGTAAACACTCGATTCAAGACCTTTGTTGTCAACAGAATCTCAGTGATCAGAGATCATTTACAACCTTCAAATTGGAGGTACGTCACATCTGCCCTTAATCCTGCTGATCAAGAGGGCTAAGCAATGAAAGCTTTCTCAAAAGCATCACATAGTCACAAGGCCCAGGTTTCTTATTGAAGCCCAAGCATGAGTGGCTAAAAAGACCAGATCAATTGAACGATTCAGTCTCTGAAGATGATCCAGAAATCAAGATCTGTGCAGTTAACATGACTAAAGAAGAGGATGCTACTGTGCCCTTCAATGGACTAATCACATACTTTTCAGAATGGCTACACTTGAAGAAACCAGTGGCATGGTTCCTCAAGTTTAATGACATACTGGTGCACTTAAAAATGAAAGAAACACATTTTAAGTAGAAGTCTGTCAATCAGGAAGTAATCCATCCATCCATCCAGTTTACAACCCGCTGAATCCGAACACAGGGTCACGGGGGTCTGCTGGAGCCAATCCCAGCCAACACAGGGCACAAGGCAGGAAACAATCCCGGGCAGGGTGCCAACCCACCGCAGGGCACACACAAACACACCAAGCATACACTAGGGCCAATTTAGAATCGCCAATCCACCTAACCTGCATGTCTTTGGACTGTGGGAGGACACCGGAGCGCCCGGAGGAAACCCACGCAGACACGGGGAGAACATGCAAACTCCACGCAGGGAGGACCCGGGAAGCGAACCCAGGTCCCCAGATCTCCCAACTGCGTGGCAGCAGCGCTACCCACTGCACCACCGTGCCACCCAGAAGTAATCCAGAAGAAAAAAAAACAATCATCACAGAGCACATGAAAAGATACAAACAGACTTTAAAACCAAGCCTAATTTCTCCAGAAGACTTGGCTAAAGCTGAATCAGAGCTTATCTGCCTCAGTCAAATGTAATTTCCAGAAGAATTTAAGGCTTTAAAGAAATACACAAGCATTCACATATTGCTTCTCGTATATTGCAGCACATTCATAAAGAAATCGCACATTGTGGGCGCAATGATATGCTCGCACAACTACACTAGAAATATTGGATGCATCAAGCAAACTCGATTATCAGTAAAATCATTTCAAAGTGTGCAACATGCAGAAGATACAATGCGAAAGCAGGACAGCAAAAATGACAGATTTGCCAGAAGACAGTTTAGTACCCGACCAACCACCTTTCTCCAATGTTGAACTTGATTATTTTGGTCCCTTTCAAGTCATAAGAAGACAAAGTCTGTTTAAGAGGTATGGAATAATTTTCACTTGTCTAACAATCAGGGCTATACACATTGATATTGCACACAGCTTGGACATTGATTCATGCATCAATGCCATATGCCAATTTTTTTGCAGTAGAGGACAAGTTAAAATCATGTGCTCAGACAATGGAACAAACTTTATTGGTAACAGAAAGAGAGCTTTGAGAAGCAATTGATAAAGAAAGAAATCAAATGGATTTTCAAACCACCATCAGCCTTTCATTAAGGTGGATTATGGGAAAGACAAATTAGAAGCATAAGAAAGATTCTAAACTTAGTACTTAACCAAAAAACACTCAAAGATGAATGTCTCCAAACAGTAGTGTGTGAAGTCGAACCAATTATCAATAACAGACCCCTCACAAAAACATCAAACGATCCAAATGACTTGGAGGCACTCATACCCAATCACTTGTTGTTACTGAAGATACAACCCAACATGCCTCCTGGACTCTGTGATATCCCGTGTAGTGGGAAGTGGCCCCAGCCTACACTCTGGACCTCTGATAGTTTATGAACCGAACAGGATCAATGGAGAGATGAGACACAGACAAAAATTGAAGGGTAAATGGTGCAAGTTTATTTACAAAAGTGCTGTACAACCAAAAATGCGGTAGTGTCAGGTGGACTTTGAGACACAGTCCTTCAGAAATAAATAAAAACAAAAAAAAAAAGGGAAAATATGGTGTATTTACAAAAACAGTGCACTCCTACAAAAACCACACACACACATTTCAATAATGAAGGTTGTCTTCTTTGATCCCTGGCTCAAGACGCTCCTCCAGCAGGAAAGAAAAATGCACCAAAAACAAATATGTGTGTATATACAAAAACAATTGCACCAAACCCAAAATCAAAAACTATCCCAGCACTAAATAAGTATATATACCTCCACCAAAAATGATCACTAGGAGATATATAACTCTATATACAAAAGAATATACACAAAGCCACCAAAATCACAACTACTCCTCCAAATAGCTCAACAGTGCTTGCTCCTCCCCATTTAGGTCCACTGACGACCCCTGCTGGCCGGTGACTCCTTAAATATAACCGGCAAGATTGTCCAGCCAATCTGCTAACCCGTCTACCTCACGCACCTGTCCAGGTAGACGCTAGCGCGTTCACGCCACACGCCACTATGGATTTAAAATCGAACCCCTGCCGGTCACGCGCATATAAACCCTTCGGGACGGCCAACGGCTATGCTGAGCTCAACCACACCCATTGTCGCCTCATCAGTAAGTAAAATAACTTCTTTGCAATATTAGATTAGATTAGATTAGATAAGAACTTTATTTATCCCGAGGGAAATTCTTTTGTCATATACATGCTCAGTGCAACAAGAGGAATAAAGATAAGGTAGTAAAGAGTAAAAAGATCAGTAGTAATAGTGCAAACAGAATAACAAAATAACTCTAAACAAAGTAACAAATAACTATAACTATAACTAATAGTTTGTATTATAACTGTATAACTAATTTGTGCAAAGCAACAAACAACTATAACTAAAACTATAACAGATATAATAAAACAACAGATTATTAGTGCAAGTGGTTATGAAAAGTGACTTAGTGTTTGTGCCATGAATAAATGAGATAGCAGCATGTGATGATGGGATAAAACAAACATTCAGTAACATACAGATGAGTAAATAAAAAAACCGAATGAGACCTAATGACAAAAATTCTGAAAAAGATCACCTACAGAATGAGGAAGAGTTATACAGTCTTATTGCCACAGGTAGAAAGGATTTCCTGTGGCATTTGGTTCTGCATTTGGAGGCAATGAGTCTTTTGCTGTGTGTGCTCTGATGACCCATCAAGGAGGCGTGCATGGGGTGAGAGGGGTTGTCCATGATACCGAGAAGCTTTTTCAGCATTCTCCTCTCAGACACCTCCACCAGGTTCTCCAGTCTGACACCCAGGACAGAACCAGCCTTTTTAATCAGCTTGTTCAGCCTGTTGTCATCAGCTGTCTTCACCCCACTGCCCCAGCACACAGCTGCAAAAAACACCACGCTCTCTACCACAGAGTGATAGAACATAGTCAGCATTTCCCTACAGACATTGAAAGACCTGAGCCTCCTCAGTAGGTAAAGCCAGCTCTGCCCTTTCTTGAAAACCGTCTTGGTGTTCTTGGACCAGTCCAGTTTACTGTCAATGTGTACCCCCAGGTACCTGTAGTCCTCAACCACCTCAACATCCGTTCCTCTGATGGTGACAGGGGTGGGAAAAGGAGCCTGCTTCCTAAAGTCCACAACCAGTTCCTTTGTCTTTGTGATGTTTATCTGTAAATGGTTTAGCTCACACCATTCCACAAAGCAGTCCACCACACTCCTGTATTCATCCTCCTGTCCATCCCTGATACAGGCCACAATGGCAGAGTCATCAGAGAATTTCTGCAGGTGACATGACTGAGACCTGTACCTGAAGTCAGACGTGTAGAGGGTGAAGAGGAAGGGTGATAGGACAGTTCCCTGCGGCGCCCCCGTGCTGCTCAGGATGCTATCAGAGCAGCAGCTCTTCAGCCAGACATGCTGTGGTCGATTGGTTAGATAGTCCGTAATCCAGGTTACCAATGGGGCGTCCACTTGCATTTCTGTGAGCTTATTCCCCAGCAGTGACGGTCTGATTGTGTTAAAAGCACTGGAGAAGTCAAAAAACATGACCCTCACAGTGTTCCCAACAATGTCCAAATGAGAATAAGCCTGGTTCAGCAGATAGATGATGGCGTCCTCCACGCTGATACGGGGTCGATAAGCAAACTGTAGGGGGTCCAGCCAGGGCTCCACCAGCAGACGCATATGTTTCAGGAGAAGTCTCTCCAGAACTTTCATGACGTGTGAAGTCAGAGCCACTGGCCTGTAGTCGCTGGGGGTCAACGGTGGGTCTTTTTGGGGACAGGAACCAGACAGTATGTCTTCCAGAGTGACGGGACCCTCTGCAGTTTCAGACTCATGTTGAAGATCAGATGTAGAACTCCACACAGCTGGGCAGCACAGCACCTGAGCGCCCTGGGACTGATGCCATTAGGACCTGCAGCTTTACTGGGATGAAGTCTACACAGTTCCCTTCTGATGTCATCAGCTGAGAGGGACAGAGAGAGACAGGCTGTGGGGGCAGGAGAGGGGGGAGGAGAATGGAGAAGGTGAGAAGAGCTGAGTGTGGGGGGAGGAGACGTAGGGGAGTCAAACCTATTAAAGTGCAGATTTAGGTTGTTTGCGCATTCCACGTCTCCATCCATCCCAACACCTCTCTTTTGTTTTAAGCCAGTAATGGCCCTCATTCCATTCCACACCTCCCTGGGGTTGTTTTCTTGGAGTTTGCTTTCCAGCTTCCTCCTGTAGCAGTCTTTCCCCTCTGCAATCTTAGATTTCAGCTCCCTCTGTACCAGTCTCAACTCCTCTTTGTCACCGTTTCTGAAAGCTCTCTTCTTCTTGTTGAGTGTGGCTTTGATGTCTTTAGTTACCCAGGGTTTATTGTTGGGGAAGCAACGAACAGTTTTTTTGGGAACAACAGTGTCCACACAGAAGTTAATGTATTCTGTGATGCAGTCTGTCAGATTGTCTATATTGTCCCCATGGGAACTGCAGAGAACATCCCAGTTCATTGCCTCAAAGCATCCCTGCAGAGTCTTCTCTGTCTCCCTTGTCCACCTCATGACAGTTTTCTTGACTGCAGGTTGTCTCTGGACGGCAGGTTTGTAAAGGGGCCGGAGATGGACAAGGTTGTGGTCAGCCCTGCCCAGGGGAGGGAGAGAAATGGAGGTGTATGCCTCAGTAGCATTGGCATAGAACAGGTCCAGTGTTTTATTGTCTTTGGTTTTGCAATCGACATATTGCTTGAATGTGGGTAGAACAGTGGAGAGGTTTGTGTGATTAAAGTCTCCCGTTACGGCCATAAACGCGGCCGGACTTCGAGTCAGGAGGTCCGCGGTCACCGAGCTGATGACGTCATGATGATAATAATGATGGAAAACTCTCTGGGCAGATAATATGGCCGGAGACCGACTGCTAACAGTTCAATGTGTTTAGTACACACAGCCATCCTCACCTTAACGTGACTGGGGGAACACCAGTGGTTGTTTACATAAAGAGCGAGTCCTCCTCCCCTCTTCTTCTCTGTCCCTGTCCGCTCTCACACACTGAAACCCGTTTAAATCCACAACAGAGTCGGGGATGTTTTCGTGCAGCCATGTCTCCGTGAAACACATAACACTGCATTCCCGGAAAACTTTCTCTGTCCTTGCTAGCGTTGCCAGCTCATCCATCTTATTCGCCAGAGATCTAACATTACCAGTCACTACTGACGGGACAGCAGGACGAAATCTTTTCTTCTTCAGCCATCGTGCTTTCCCGGCTCTGCAGCCGCGGTAGTTCCTCTTGATCTCCGCGGGGATGTCGTGCTGAATGCCGGCGCGGCTGTGCTGCCGGATCCCCAGCAGCTGCTCCCAGCTGTAAACAAAGGAGCCGTGTGGCCTCGCGGTCATCGCAGAGGTGTGCAGGAGTAGTTGAAGCTGAAATTTTTAGCGAGTCTTAATAAATAAATAATTACTCTATCTATACAAGTACTATAAACTAAAAAAAAACTAACTATATGAACTAAAATAAATAAGAGAAAAACAGAAAGAAGAAGAAAAGCAACGTAAATGCAGAGAGCACGCCAGACAGGCTGCCGTCCCCTTCTCTGACTCAGCCTAGTTTACATAGGCTAATGCCGGCTTTTTCTTTCAGGCGCACCGCACCTCAGACCGCCTAAGCTGGGCAGGCTGCGAGGACACCGGCGTGTAAAAACGAACACGTGCGGTGGAGCTCATACTGGTCATTATACCGGCTCCACGTGTTGTCCAGACACACCGTGCCTCACAACGCTCACCCACTAGACGGCCCCGTGTTCCCGTGGTAGCACCCTCAACACACAAACGGTAAGCGCACTTCCTTATACAGTAATCCCTCACTATATCGCACTTCGACTTTCGCGGCTTCACTCTATCGCGGATTTTATATGTAAGCATATCTAAATATATAACACGGATTTTTCGCTGCTTCGCAGGTTTCTGCGGACAATGTGTCTTTTTACTTCTGGTACATGCTTCCTCAGTTGGTTTGCCCAGTTGATTTCATACAAGAGACGCTATTGGCGGATGACTGAGAAGCTACCTAATCAGAGCACACAGTTAAGTTCCTGTGTTTACATACATAATTTCAACGAATCTTACCTAATATCTAAGAGAATACAAAGGGTTTCTGCTGTATAATTGTGCGGGAAATGTTTATAATAGTGTGGGAGAGTTTATAAGGGCTTAAAATATATAAAAAGAACCATATGAACATATGGTTTCTACTTCGCGGATTTTCACCTTTTGCAGGGGGTTCTGGAACGCAACCCCCGCGATGAAGGAGGGATTACTGTAATCCTATAAATACCGCTGCTTCGATTTAAATTTGGTAGTGTGCGGGTTGCGCATTACACAGACTCTTTTCTAAAAATGACCAGTACACTCAATGATGCTGGAAGCAAGTTCAATACATGGCCAATTTGTTTTGCAAAAAGATGCTCCAAAGAGTATTTGCCAATACTTCAAGAACGTCAAAAATGGTTAGCATCAAGAAAAAATTCTGAAACGGGAGATGTTTTTTTAACCGTAGATAATGCTGCACCCCAAAATTCCTGGGTAATGGGTCGAGTAATGAAGACAATACCAGATGCCAAAGGTGCAGTCAGAAGAGTTTGTGTGCAGACTAAAACCAGCACACTGGACAGACCGGGTAAATGAACTGAAAACCATAGTTAAATGTAAAGTATAATTTGTGGCTCTTCTTGAAGTAAAATATAGTAATTGTCTCTGGTCCTACATAAATAATTAGGGGCCGGAAGTGTAAGAGCCAATCTTAGTGTTTGCTTGACTACTATAGAAAAATAGTTATTAGAATATGGTATAGTCTTTTACCCCGTGTAAATTGATATGAGATTGAACTTTCTTGCTATATCTGAGATACAGTGTGTTAATTAAGTCACTTGTAGTTTAAAACAAGTCCCAGTGCTAGCAGGGACTGAAAGACCCATTTACAGTACAAAAATGGGATAAGCATACATCTAAAAAGATGGCGCCTACTGGTGTGGCTGGCCATCTGCTCGTCTCTCTAGTCTATGTTTTAACTTTGTTTTTATGTTTTAGTCTATCCCAACGGCCACTGTTCTATGATCATGAGTCTTTACTAAACATATTTTCTGGCTTGCTTTCCTCTCAATTTTCATCTCCTGGTTGGATTTTTTGTGAACCTCCACCTTTGTTTTATTCATCTCCTGACTTCTTCACCTGGACACTGGTATTCACCTGTATCAGTGAGTTGAATGCTCCTCGGAGACGCAAATGCACCCGCCGCCGTCGTGGGGGAATTGCTGTTAAACAATGCCGACTCAAGTCCCAGAGCTTTGATTCCTGATGCCTGCGAGTCATCTATGACCCATCTTCTCCTGCTCAGGACTCCATCACTGGTTCATGGGCGCTGGACACCGGATTTAATTTCTCCATTTCAAGACAGCATCACGTTTCCTTGGCATGCAATCGAGTAGTAAACACTGCTAATCTTCGCACACTCACCCGTGCTCATCCTGCAACAAGCTCTTCTACCTCTATCAAGGCTGCTTTCTTGAACTTGAGATCAGTGTCTAATAAAACTTTTATTCTGCAAGACTTTATTACCTCAAATAATCTGGATTTCTTCTTCATCACTGAGACTTGGATTTTAAATGGTGACTCTTCTTGTTTTACTGACATGACTCCACTAGGTTATTCATTTTTAAACTCTCCTCGCCTGACTCGTCGTGGGGGGGCATTACCACTATTTTTAAAAGTATGTTCTTGTGTCGGAGTCTTACAAGGGGTCCGTTTAGCAGCTTTGAACTTCAACTTTTCGAAGTGTGCAGCTCCCCTTCTCTGCTGTTTACCGTGGTTTATAGACCTCCTGTAATTAATGATACTTTCATCTCTGAATTCTCTGATCTCTTGGCTGATATCACCCTCTCTCATGATAAAGTTTTTTATTGTTGGTGATTTCAACATTCACGTTTGTTGTCAATCGAAACCTTTGGTCAATGGCTTCTTATCACTTTTGAACTCATTTGATTTTATACAGCATATTTTATACGCCAACCCACTCTCTCGGTCACACCCTTGATCTCGTTCTTACTCGTGATATTTCAGTGAATAATATTGATTTATGTGATGTTTCTTTTACTGAACATTTTTCTGTAATGATGGATCTGAATATTACTGTTGATGTCCCGACTAATAGCTGTCCCCCATGCTGCTCGCACTTTTTAAATTCTTCTATTATATCTGATTTTAAAACCATTTTCTCTAGTCTTTATGTGCATGACCAAAATAATGGTATCGATGATTCTGTTGTAAAATTTAATTCTTCCTGTAAAACGATTTTAGACTCAATTGGTCCGCCCAAGATACGCAGTAATAAGGGTAGACCTGCTCCCTGGCTAAATGAAAATACACGATCACTGCGCCGCGCCTGTCGAACTGCTGAACGGCATTGGAAAAAAGATGGACTGATTGTCTCTAAACAGATTTTTAGGACTTCTCTTTTCAAATTCCAGGCTGAAGTTAAGATAACAAAACAAAATTTCTTTGCCGATTTAGTATCCTGTCATTCAAAGAATCCTAGGGTCTTATTTAATTCAATTAATGCGGCCATTCACCCCCACTCTGCGATGGGATCAAATAGCATTGTTCATTCATGTGACCAGTTTCTATCATTCTTTGTCAGCAAAATCGATACTATCCGCCGTGGCATTGTTCAAACGGGCTATGAACTTTCTACTGTTAATCATGACATTGTCTTAGAATCCTTTGATCTAGTCTCACTTTCACAGCTAAAAAGAACTATTGACACCCTTAAACCAGCCCCCAGTCCTCTGGATATTGTACCACCACGTCTCTTAGTGGAAGCCTTTGATGTGTTGGGCCCACCCTTATTAGCCATCATCAATGATTCTATTAGTTCGGGGGTTGTGCCCTCATTTTTTAAACATGCTGCAGTCCGTCCCCGTCTAAAAAAGGCAGAATTAGATCCTGGAGTTTTAGCCAATTTTCGTCCAGTTTCCCAACTGCCATTTCTGGCTAAAATTTTAGAAAGAATTATTTATAATCAATTGGTTGATCACCTTAACTCCAATAATTTATTTGAGATCTACCAATCTGGCTTTAGGCATTATCATAGTGTTGAAACGGCACTCCTGAAAGTGTTCAACGACATCTCTCTTATTACTGATTCCGGTGATGCGGCAGTCCTTCTCCTCCTTGACCTGTCCGCTGCCTTTGACACTATTGAGCATGAGATATTGCTGTTGCGGCTTGAATATCTTGTTGGGCTTAAAGGGGCTGCTCTTAACTGGTTCAGGTCATATTTAACTGGTAGACACTTTTCAGTGACTTTTAATTCATCTTCTTCTTCTACTGCTCCTCTTAAATATGGTGTTCCTCACGGATCCATTTTGGGTCCTATTTTATTCTCCATATACCTTCACCCTATTGGAGCTATTTTTAGGAAATTTAACATTTCTTTTCACTGCTATGCTGATGATACTCAGGTTTATATTCCTGTCTGCAACTCTACAACAAATCAACTCCACAACTGTCTGTCTGATCTAAGATCCTGGACGGCTAATAATTTTCTTGATCTAAATGAAAATAAAACGGAGGTACTTATAGTGGGTCCATCAGCTAAAGCCCAAATTGGTCTTGGACTTCTCGGCTCTTTCTCTGTCTTTTCCAAACCTCAAGTCCGCAATCTTGGTGTTACCTTTGATAGTAACCTCTCTTTTGAGAAACAAGTAAATTCTGTAGTCAAGAGTTGCTTTTTCCAACTTCATCTATTAGGTAAGATAAAGCCTTTTTTATCTTCTAGGGATCTTGAGATAGCCACTCATGCGTTTATTTTTTCTCGCCTCGATTACTGCAACTCGCTGTATTCTGGGATTAATAAATCCCTGATACACAGGTTACAGTTGGTCCAAAATGCTGCTGCTCGCTTTCTGGTTGGGGCAAGAAAGTACGACTGTTTCTCCAATATTAGCTTCTTCACACTGGCTGCCTGTAAGTTTTCAAATTGATTTTAAAATCTTGCTGCTAGTTTTTAAATCTTTACATGGGCTTGCTCCTGCCTATTTATCTGAACTGTGTGTTTTACATCAGCCATCTAGAGTGCTTAGATCTTCTGGTCAGCTATCTCTGATTATCCCTCGTACCAAGTGTAAAACCAAGGGGGACAGGGCTTTTGCAGCTGCTGCGCCTCGCCTGTGGAATGCTTTACCTCATCACATAAAGGAGTCATCTACAATTGAACTGTTCAAAACAAGACTAAAGACTCATTTCTATTCACTTGCATTCCATGACCTTCAGTAATACTGATGGTTTCCTCTTTGTGATTATATGACATTACTTCTATTTTTTTATGTATATAACATTACTTCTATTTATTATGTATTTTATTTTATGTTCATATATTTTATTTCTATTTATGTTTTATGTTAATTTGTTTTGTTTTTCTTTTATTCTATTATTGTAAAGCACTTTGGCCACAGCATTACTATGTTGTTTTAAATGTGCTATATAAATAAACTAGCAAAATACCCGCTTCGCAGCGGAGAAGTAGTGTGTTAAAGTGGTTATGAAAAAGTAAAGGAAACATTTTAAAAATAACGTAACATGACTGTCAATGTAATTGTGTTGTCATTGTTATGAGTGTTGCTGTCATATATATATATATATATATATATATATATATATACACACATATACACATATATTATATATATACATACATATACACATTTATTATATATATACGCATATACACATATTATATATATATATATATATATATATATATATATATATACATATATATATATATATACAGTATATACATATACACATATATTATATAGCAAAATACCCGCGCCTCACAGCGGAGAAGTAGTGTGTTAAAGAGGTTATGAAAAAGTAAAGGAAACATTTTAAAAATAACGTAACATAATTGTCAATGTAATTGTGTTGTCATTGTTATGAGTGTTGCTGTCATATATATATACATATACATATACACATATATATTATATATATATATATATATATATATATATATATATATATATATATATATACCTGGTGAGCCCAGAATGAGGGCGAAACACGTGTCGTGTACTCTTTGCATTTATTTGACAGTAAATTATTTCAACCATTCTATATCTATACTAATTAATAAAAGGCAAAGCCCTCACTGACTCACTGACT